>NW_010274165.1:4950-9126 GCF_000690775.1 Eurypyga helias
GGCACTGGAAGGGGCTCTGAGGTCTCCCCGGAGCTTCCCTTCTCCAGGCTGAACCCCCCAATTCTCCCAGCCTGTCCCCATGACAGAATCTCTGGAAGCTGAGAGAGAGACAACCTCTCTCAGCTTCCCTTATGCCTTAATATTAGTCATAACAAGCATTTCCTCCGTTTTCCCATGTAAGAGGGAAAATCTTTTGAAGTTGTAACATGCTCCTTCAAATCTCAAGTCTCTCACTGAAATGGGGGCACCTGCCCAAAAACTCCCAGGACCGTCCCTCGCGCAGCTAGAGCTTCGCTGAAAAGTGCCCGTTGGGAGTCCCTTGCCCCAGGACACACCTCCCCACGGCACGAGCGCACACATTCTTCCTGCAGACAGCACCATGTACGTACTCAGGGTAAGCAGGTAACTAAACCAAACCCCAACTCAGAGTCGGGTTTACTCCACAACCGCCTTCCCCCCGTGCGCAAAGACCGGCTCAGAGCGGGAAAGCTGGAAATTCGCCTGCGTACCCATCTGGCACACACATAATTCTCAACAACGAGCTTTCAGCTTCTCTCATTTTGCTCCTTTGTTTTTATTATCAACACAGCCTCTCAAACCTGGGCTCTCTATCCCACTGGGCATTAACGGCATGAAAGCAGACAGCATTTCTTGGCATCCTCCTATCTCCTCGAATGCCTAGGAGTTTTGTTTCCACACCCACATCCTCTCTAGAGGTGTCAGGGCAGAGAGCTGGCAGGAGGCACAGGAAAGCGTGGCACTGTGAGCTTAAACACACCACGCAAAGAGCAAGCAACGGAACAAGCAGCCTACGGCATCGGCGAAGAGGGATTTTAACCGCTCACGAGCCTTAGCTCTAAGCAGCAAGAACAAACCCACAGGTAGGAGGGTGGAGAAAGGTACCTGTTGCAAAAATACACAGCGTTGGATGGATTGAGTTCAATCGCTTTTCCATAGAAAGACACAGCAGCTTCAAAGTTTTCGGCTTTCATTTGTTCATTCCCTAAAAAGAGGGCAGAGGGGCTCATCACCAAGTGAAAAAAACGAGGAGAAACAAAAGCAACAGGCCTGGACCTATGTTCTGCCCAAGAACTGCGTGCTGGGTAATCAAACCGCTCGCGAGCGGCGAGACGGGGGACCTGCCTTTTGGCAGCCCCGGGTTGCCAGTGGCTGCAAGCCCCCTTAGCGCCCTCGGGCACACCAAGGGCCTCCCCAAAGCAGCACTGCACCCCCAAACGCACAGCGGCGCGTTGGCTCAGATAAAAGCCTGCGCTGTGCTTCGGCTCCGATTGCGCTCGCTGGCCCGGCGGAGGAGAGGCACCACGCAGGGTGCTCAGCAGGAGAGGTGCTCTCTCTGCACAGCACGGGCGTCTTAGGCTGCTAAGGAAAGCGCTGACCCCGCTGTCTACCAAGGCCTCGTGGCAGCTAAACTGTGCCAACCTACACACGCTGCTGGAGCGCAAGGGGAGGAACAAGCAGAAATGGAAGAGTTGATCCCATTTGCTTCCCTCCCCCCAATTCCAAGCATTCCCCAGGTGCCGAGTGAATTTAGCCTCCCTCCCCGTTCCCATCTAGACCTCATTACACGCCAGCTCCAGAGGAGTTACCTTCAGTCTTGAGCCTTTCAGCTTCAGCTATGTCACCCTCGGAGGGAGTGATGGGCTCCGAATGTGTTCCGACACCTTCAGGCTCCTTACAAGGGAAGGAAGAACGGCTGCGATAAGGACTCCCACCGAGATGTGCTCCACTTCCCCCTTCCCACGCGCCGGCTTCTCAAGGCCGAACCCCGCGCACTTCCGAGGCGGCGGCATTGCCACCGGAATCAGAGCTCGTGGCTGCATCTAGGTGAGTGACAACTCGGCACGTGCTTTAGGGCACTCGCTCACCTTTCCCGCGGCAGCTTCAAATATTTCAGGAAGAGTCTGGGACACAGCTAGGCCTTGGTCTTCCATCGAGACTCCAAATGCTGTCTCCAGGCACTGGATGGCCACTGGACAACAAGAGTCAGGTAATTACCCTCCCCCACTCTAAATACTTAGCCCCCTCCCACAGCACCCAGATTTCTTACATACCAGGAAAAAATAACCCAACAAAACACACATTTCCACACACCAGACTTGATATTTGGGCCGTATTCCCAAATTTAGCCAAAACCTCGGAGCTGGGCAAACCTCAGCTCTGGGGATCAAGCTCCTGGATCGAGTCAGCCACAACTCAGGTGACTCCAGAGCAGGTACTGGGGGTAGAAGTCAGTCACACCGGGGCTTTGCCAGCATTCCCACAGCCACGGACAGCACAGAGCAGGGAGAGACGTGCCTGTTTCACTTGCTAGAGGGTGGCTGCACTGTAGGCACGCGGAGGTGCACGCACACCAACCAACCACCCCCTCCCTCACAGGCTCCGGCTCAGGAAGCTTCTCCCAGCACAGAGGGGAACCCCAGCAACCCAGAGCTCAGTTTTACAGAGCCCTCACGACATGTTTAAACAGTCCAAAAGCATGAGGAATAAACCCCTCCTTCCACCCAACAGCCTCCTCCCGCCCTTCGGGGCCTGCCTCACCCAGGAACGTGCCCGTGCTCCCTTTCAGTGGGACAAGTGCACAGGACAAAGCCGACTGCGTAAGCTCCTTACGTAGATCTTTTAAGATCGGTGTGCTCTCATTACCAGTGAAGCCCTTGGAAAAAGGCTCTATAAACACTCCAGGATGCGGGGTGGAAAAGCATTTTGATAGCCGAGCAGGACAAAGCACCCTGCGAGTCTAAAACCCTTCTCCACAACAACAAATGTCTCCTTTCACACCGCCCTACAAGCCTCCTGAGCCCACCCCATTTAAGATAAAAGTTAAGGCCCAAACCCAGGGTCAGGGTGGCTTTGGATCCCAGGTATATCCCTTCCTCAAGCTAATCTGCTTTTGAAAGAGGTAACAAGAAATCAGATCAGGAATCAGCATCCTTAACACCCTGGACACCTCTCCAGGATGACAACTTCATTTCAAATCTTGAACAAGGCCTGATGTTAGGAACAGCCCAGCCACATAAGAGGTGTCAGTGTCCAAATTTCCCCAAGTGCTGGGCTGACGGATGCAGGCGCGTGAAGAGGGGAGCTTGTACCACCACCCACCTTCCAAACTCTCCTGAGCATCTGGAGACAGACCCCCGTTCTGCAGCTGGTCATGGAGAAACTGGATGATGGAGTAAGCAAGGCGCTTCTGGTCTGCCATTCCGGGAGGCTGTGAGCAGTTTGCTTCCGCTTCTTACAGCTTTTAAAAACAAACCTGTAGAGAGAAGTGTTATATGATGGACAAGAAATCAAAGAGCTTTTCTGCTGTTGTCCCCTGGTATAAATGTGGAAGATAAGGGAGTTGTACAGGACCAGCCAAGGCCTTCAGAGCCTTCATTAAACTCCCTGCTCTAACCATGACATTTTCACATGAATTCTCTGGGCCTCAATTCACCCTCTTCAGCGTGACCTGCACACTCCTGCCCCACAAGGCAAAGACACTGAAGGTGTTGCAGGCACTGGGATACCAAAACCTTTGACTGACCAAGACTAGATAAACCGAGCACTGAGTTTGCCCCTAAAACCCCACAGTCTTCTGCTTCCAGAGAGTAACACGATTCCAAAACAAAAATGAGGGTTGAAGGAATTTGCTACTGTGAGCAGAGCTGGAATTCAAGGGCTGCCAACCCCCTGTGCTGCTCACCGGCCTGTCACCCACCCTGCCAGGAGGTCAGTGGTACAGGAGAGCGAGGACACACGTAGCAAAGTGACCCCCATAAGCACATCCCTAGGCCGGTTTTCCCAGAGATCCTGATGCAGGTCCTGGAAACACAACAGACGGGGCTGCTGGGCTAAAGCGCTATTCCTCCCCAGAATGCTTAACTGGGTTTGCAGCACAGAAAGCCATCTGGGTCATTTACTGGAGAATTGTTTAAATTTAAACACAGCTACTGTTAAGAATCCAGTGGAGCTAAACTGGCCCCGACCTACTGAAAAACACCACAGATGCCACCGGTCCCAGAGAGGCACCACAGCACGTGTCTTGGGAGATATTCTGTGCCAGGCTCCCAGTGACACGCGAAGCCGGATGGCCCACAGAGCCTCCCGGGCTCCTTGGCCAGGCAGAGAGGAGGCGTCAGTCCTCATCAGCACCCCCAGGCCCTCTCCGGGCACCCC
>NW_010274166.1:0-243 GCF_000690775.1 Eurypyga helias
AAAGGACCCTTGGGGGAGGCTGAGGGACCCCAGGGTGGTCAGCGAGGAGGATGACGGACCCTCGGGAAGGATGAAGGACCCTCGGGGGAGGGCAAGGGACCCCTGGGTGGTCAGCGAGGGGGATGACGGACCCTCAGGGAAGGCCAAGGGACCCCGGGGTGGTCAGTGAGGAGGATGACGGACCCTGGGGTGGTCAGCGAGGAGGCCAAGGGACCCTCACGGGAGGACGACGGACCCTCAGGG
>NW_010274167.1:0-207 GCF_000690775.1 Eurypyga helias
CACCGCGGGAAGCGCAGGCCCGATCCTCGTCCTCTCTCCCCACTCCAGGTTGCTCCGCCGCGATGGCCTCCAGCAGGGAGGGACCGAGGAGCAGCTCCCCGGGCCGGGCAGGAACCGGCACCGACGCCGCTCAGCTGGATATGGCAGAGGATTTCGAGGTCCTGGAGGAAGAGGAGGAGGAGGAGGAGGACTTGAGCGAGCTGGCCC
>NW_010274167.1:485-3432 GCF_000690775.1 Eurypyga helias
CTGGAGGACGTGGGCAGGCAGCTGGCCCCACCACAGCAGGACACCCAGCCCTCGGAGCAGTGCCCGGGGGAAGCGGCCGAGGAACCCCAGGAGTGGCTCGACGTTTTGGGTAAGAGCACGGGCAGGAGGGTGCTGGGCTTGTGGGGCCTCACGCGCTTCATGGTGGCTCTGCCGGTGCTCCCTGCGCCATCAAGGCCAACCCGGAGTCAGAGCAGGGTGGTGGTAGTCAGGCTTTTCCCTCCCCACTGCGGGCTGACGCACCTCTGGCTTCTCCTTGCCCAGGGAGCGGCTTGCTCAAGAAGAAGACGCTGGTCCCGGGCCAGGGGGTGGACACCCGTCCCCGCAAGGGCCAGGATGTGACTGTCCGCCTGAAGGCCACGCTGGAGGATGGCAGCGTGGTGGAGGAGAACCCTGCCCTCACCTTCACGCTGGGCGACTGCGACGTCTTGCAGGTCAGGGCTGGGGTGAAGCTTGCTTGGCTTTGTCACTGCCTTGTTTTTGCCCTGCGGGGCAGGACCTCGCCTTGGGGGCTGTGGGGAGGGTTTGGGATCGGTGACGTCCCCGTTCATGGGTCAGAAGTGGCCCCTCTGCCCTTGCTCATGCTCCGTCCCTACAATGTTTTTCCCTGCAGGCTCTGGACCTGTGCGTGCAGCTCCTGGAAATGGGGGAGACGGCTTTGATTGTGTCAGATGCAAAGTACTGCTATGGTGTGCAGGGCAGGTGAGCAGGGAGGGCAGGATGGCCCCAAACGGGGCCGTGAAAGCTGTCCCCTGTGCTCGCGGTGACAGCCCAGCCAGCAAGCCGCAGCTTCACGGGCGGGGAGACCCAGCTCGCTTGCCACGTGCAGGGGACAGCAGCGATTGTGCCCTGTCCCAGGGAGATTCTGTGGCTCTGATTTCTGGGCCGTGGTGCTAAATCTGTGTGGCCCAGCGGCTGGCGGAACTGGCAGAGGTGGTAACGGTGCCATGGCTTTGTGCCTGTCTTCGCACAGGAGCCCTGACGTCCCACCCAACGCGTCCCTCACCCTGGAAGTGGAGCTGCTGGAGGCTCGGGATGCACCGGACCTGGAGCTGCTCAGCGGGAAGGAGAAGGTAGAGCTGGCCAACCGCAAGCGGGAGCGCGGCAACTTCTTCTACCAGCAGGCAGATTATGTGCTGGCCATCAATTCCTACGACATCGCCCTCAAGATCGTCGGTTCCAGCTCGAAAGGTACCTGCTCCCGCCCCGGGCGAGGGTTGCCTGGGGTTCCTTCCTGCCGTAACCTGGCTCTGGGGTCTTCTCAGTCGACTTCAGCCCGGACGAGGAGACCGAGCTGCTGGACGTGAAGGTGAAATGTCTCAACAACCTGGCAGCTTCTCAGCTTAAATTGGACCATTACGAGGCAGCTCTCAAGTCCTGTAACCTCGTCCTGGAGCACCAGCCAGGGAACATCAAGGCCCTTTTCCGAAAGGGCAAGGTGAGGCCGGGTGTGCGGCAGGCAACGCCGTCCCTTCTCCGCAGCGTGACGGAGGGCAGGACCCAGGGTCGGAGCGCAGCCGCCCTGCTCAATCCGTGTCTCGCCTTCCAGGTCCTGGCTCAGCAGGGCGAATACCGAGAGGCCATTCCCATCTTAAAGGCGGCGCTGAAGCTGGAACCTTCAAACAAGGTAGGCTGCTGTTGCGTGCTGCCGGTGATCCTGCTCGGCTGGGTGACTGCAGGACGCTCTCCTCTTGTCCCTGCAGATCTTGGTGTCCCCCCTGGAAGGCTGAAGCCCTGTTCCCAGCCCCCTCCATGAGGGGAGGCTGGAAATAGCCCCCAGGGCCTGGGCGGCCATGGGGTGATGCAGCCCGTGGTGCAGTGTCTGTGCCTGGCTGGGCCGGTGGGTCCCTTATCTCCGTGTTGCGAGATTCCCTCTTTGCCCTTTGGTCCCTGCAGGGACAGGACTCCCTGCCAACCCATCCCTGCTTCAGCGATCCTGTCTGCTCCGGCTTCCCCAGGTGGCTCTGGCCGCTCGTGCCGTGCCTGCGGGAAGTGGAGCAGAGCCGAGTCTCCACGGACTCGCTCAGCAGCCCGGAGCATGATTCACTGGGCGGTGGGAGCAGCCCAGACCTCGGTCCAGCGCCTGGGCCAGGGCGAGCTCCTGGTCAGGAATTTCCTGTCCGTTAATGATCAGCTGCAGGACTGGAGCCTCGGGAGAAATCAAAAGCCAGTGCCAGGAAATGGCCCCAGCTGGAGCAAGCCTGGTCAAGCAGGGGGAGAGGCAGGGAGGTGCTGCCTGCGTGGAGTCGAGGTGGGGGGCTTGCTTCTGCAAGGTGGGCTTTAGTCCTCGCCTTGGCCTGTCATGTTATCCACCACTTTTCTGGGAATTTCACCAGATCATCACAATTTGTGTTGTGATCCGGTGCCTGGAGGTGGCGGGTGGGATGCGGCACCGCAAGAGCAGGTGCTCGGCGACCCCACAGCACCCACAGAGCTCGTGGTCCGAGATCCCCCGCGAGGAGGGATGAGCAGGATCTCAAACCCCTCGCGTCCCGGGGGTCGTGAGCGGCACAAGCGCTGCAGTCGGCACCGGGAGCAGCTCCCCCGGTGCGTCCCCGGCGTCGTCGGGGCTGTTCCTTCGCCCCTTCGGATGAAGCTTTTAATTGGAGCGGGGTGAAAAAAAGATCCAAATGCCCAGCAGTGACGTTGCCAGTGAAAAACCACAAGTACAGCAAATTACTGGTCTCTCCGGCTGGATGCCGGGACTCCCGGGGAAGTGGCGGTGCCGCTCCAGACGGCAGCGTTAAACACGCGTCGGTGAGTCACGGTGAAAACAGACTCCGGAGAGGCTCGGCTTCACCTGCCTCGGATGAGGAAACCTGGTTCTCTGGGGCTGTCGGCACCTTTCGGCTGTTAGGGACCATCAGCCGCTGGGCTCCCTGCTCCCGGCCCCTTGGAAACGCGGTTTGGGAGTAGGAGATGCCATGTT
>NW_010274167.1:3481-4524 GCF_000690775.1 Eurypyga helias
GTCTGTGCCCGGCAAGAGCCGAGGTGGGCCAACGCCGGTGTTGGTGCCGGTGTTGGTGCCGGTGTCTCGGGGAGGTGTCGTCCCCAGCAGAGGGCACAGCACGGCCGTGTGCCACCGCGGGCTCCGGGAACGGGCCGTGCTTGGCTCGCCAGCGCTTTGGGCTGGTTTTTGGGAGGCCGTGAGCTCCGTGCAGGGCACAGAGCTTCCTCCCGCAGCGTTCCCAGCCATGGCTGCCGCTCGGCGCAGCCGGGCACGTACTGACACGCTCCCGGCTCTTGCTGCAATCCTGCTTAGGCCAGGCTGAGTTTAAGCCCGCTTTCCCCGCCTGCTTCCAGACAGAAAAGTGGGAGAGCTCGCACACGTCTGACCCCAAGGCAGACACTTTTCCATCTCGATTAAAGGATAAAATCCTTTTCCTTATGTCTGGCATCAGCCCTGGGCTCGGCTCCCTGCTGCCAGGTGGGAAACGGCTTCAGTGGCCAGAGGGACGCTCAGATCCGTGGGGCACCCAGCCTGGGTGTCTGATGCCAGCCCGGTGCAGCCCCTCAGGGGAGTGGGGCAGGATCGGGCCATCAGCCCCTCTTCCCACCCCCGGCTGCTCCTGAGCTGTTCCATGAAGCTCTCGCACAGCCCTGGGGTGATAGGACCTGCGCTCCGCGTCCCCTCCCCTGCGCGCAGGGATGGTGCGGGGCTGATAACGGCACCGTGCTCTCCTCCCCAGACCATCCACGCGGAGCTCTCCAAGCTGGTGAAGAAGCACGCGGACCAGAAGAACGTGGAGACGGAGATGTACAGGAAGATGCTTGGGAATCCCAGCACTGCCGGCACTCCGAGGAAGTGCAAAGACAAGCTGCCCTGGGTAAGGCCTGGTGCTGACCTACCAGGGGTGGTGGGGAGCGCTGGGCTGGGTGCAGGGGATGTGTTAGTGTCCCCCAGGTCCCTGGGGGTCGGCGCAGTCCTGCTCCCAGGCAGGGAGACCCCCAGGGTGGCCTGCGTCAGGGCAGCAAGCCCACTGGGGGCTGTGCTCCTGGCTCCGTCCAACG
>NW_010274168.1:0-3452 GCF_000690775.1 Eurypyga helias
CCCCCAGCCCGGAGACGCTCATGCGGTTGGCAAAGGAGCGTGGGGAGCCCACGCTGAGCAGAAGCGGGGGGCAGGGCTTGGGAAGGAGGAGGTGATGCACGCGGCGCTTCTGCCTGCTGCTCGGGGGTTCAGGACACGCTTGGGCTGGAAGCAAGGCCTTGTACCTTGATTTAGCACTGAGGGATTAGCTCAATTACCCTGGGAGCACGAGGAAGAGTGATCCCGGATCCACCTCAAGGCTTAGGGGGTTGTGCTCCTTCTCTCAGCCGGGGGAAGGGGCTGAGTGGTGTTCCTGCCTTTCTGGCGCAGCTGGCCGAGAAGCGGATGATATTGTCAGCTGGCTGAAGAAACGCACCGGCCCGGCCGCGACCACCCTGACGGATGCTGCCGCAGCGGAGACGTTGGTGGATTCCAGTGAAGTGGTTGTGATTGGCTTCTTCCAGGTAGAGTTTGTGCTTCTGTCTGAGGAGCTCTTGTGCATGTCCAGGGCCTTCCCTGCTCTCCGCCCCTGGGGACGTGACAGCCAGGGCAGGCTCTGCGCCAGTGGTGCAACGCTTGCTGCCCTGCCTCACTCACTCTACTGGTTCCCTGGCTGAGACGTTTGTGCTCCAGGCCCGAGTGTCCCACATGCGACACCTTCTCTGTTCTCCAGGATTTGACGTCAGAGGCTGCCAAGGAGTTCTTGTTGGCAGCGGAAGCCGTGGATGACATTCCCTTTGGGATTTCCTCCAGTGCTGACGTCTTCAGCAAGTACCAGCTCAGCAAGGATGGCGTGGTCCTCTTCAAGAAGGTACTGGCTGGGGCGGGGGGAGGCGCAGACCGGGACCCCCGGCCGAGCCTCCTGCCCCTCTTTGCCTATTCTCTAATTATTCCCTAATTAGCTGGGTTGAAATGAGGGCAGCCCTAGTCAAAAGAGCAGGTCCTGTGCTGTCAGCCTGGCTCTTGCCGAGCCACAGAGTGGGGCCTGCAGCCCCTCGGGGGGTGGCAAAGCCCGGACCCCGTGGCAGGGCACAGCAGCAGCAGGGGGTGCTGCAGGCAGCTGGGTGGCAGAGGTGCTTCTGGCACCGCTCTCTGCAGCGGTCAGCGGCTGCGTCTAGGAGTCGGTCTGGCTCGCAGCTGTGGCCTGGCGATTCCAGGGAAGCTCCTAAGAGGATTCGCAGCTCCAGCTGACAAGGCTGAGGCAGTTGGGTTGCGTGCCGTGGGATGCTGGCCGTCTGTAGGCTCAGAGGTGAACTTAGTGATGTCTCTTAAAATCCAAGTCCCTAGGATGGAATTCTGGGCTGGAGACGGCAAGCAGGGGATCCTTAGCCTTGGTACTGCATGCCTGGGTGCGGAGAGGCAGGACAGAAAGCAGCTTTGGGCCGGGGCTGTAGTCAGTCACGGATCTGACCACAGGCAGGCTGAGGAGTTGAAGGAATTCTCAATTTCCTTCTTTCCTGGGCTAAAATAGGAGGTTTTATTCCACTGCGCGTCTGCCATAGCAGCTTTTGCGGTGCTAGAAGCTTGTAGGCCACAGTTCTCCGTGGTCCCACTGCGGTGCAGGTGAATGGTCTGGCTAAGGAGCCCCCAGTGCTTCCCCAGCTACAGGACCGGGGTGGGGCAGAGGAGGGAGCAGCGTGGTGCTCTCGACTGACTCCCCGCCTGTATCTTGCTCCCGGCACGCAGGGCTTTGTGTAAGCTTTTGGCGTGCTCTGCCCGTGGCTAGCGCTGGCCCAAAGAGCTGCTCGCAGGGCTCTCGGCTTCTGTTCGGGTCCTTTGGCGAACGCTGAACAGGAGTGGCCGCCCGGGGTTGTCGGCATGGGGGTGCCACACAGTGGCCTGGCTGCAGCTGGGCCTTCAGCGCCGCTGCGCTGCTACCCTGGGCTTGTTCCCCGCACGCGGAGCGCTGCAGGCTGGTGATGCGCCGAGCTGATGTGCTGTCCCTCACCCTCCAGTCCCGTTCTGCTGCGATGTGCTCGTGTCCCCAGAGCTCTCAGTTGTCCGGCCCAGCCGGGGTGAAAACAGGCATTGGTGGGAGGGCTGGAGTTGCTTTGCGTGTAGTTATGGCTCTGACTCTGGTTCAGTTCCTGCTGCTGCTTGGGTTAAAAGGGCTGGTGGCTCTTCTCCGCTCTGTGCGAGTTCTCCAGGCTTTGGAGACCCTGAATGCCATTGTGAGGGCGCTGAGGGCGACAGCCAGTGCCCTGGAAGGTAACTTCAGTGTCAAGCGTTGTGCTCAGCTTTCCGGCCAGGCTGGTGAGCTTCCCCTACCAGGAGGTTATCCGAGTCCACTCCCGCTTCTGCCCGTAACCCGAGTGCTGCTGGGTTAGCCTGCACACCCCTCTTTAGCCTTGGCAGCCCTATACAGCTGGTCCCTTTCCAGGCTGCCAGAGAGGGTTCTGAGAATCCCGGTCAGGGATGCAGGTGATGACCCCCTCCAAAAAGGGATCCGGTGCCTCTAGCGCAACGTGAGCGTTGGTCGGGAGCTGTTGGCTCGGACAGCCCGCGATGCCCCGTGGGGCTCAGTAAGCTGCCGTGGGCGCGCCGCGGGCTGCGCTGTCGCACTTTGCAGCGCTGGCTGGTCACCGGAGCGTGTCGGCTCCAACACAACTCCCGCGGGTCAGAAAGCTGCCTCTGCTCTGCTCGCTTCCCGCTGATCCCAGAGAACAGCGCTGAGGCAGCGGAAGGGCCGCGGTGACCGGTCACGCCGTGCTGCCTGGTTGCGCAGAACCACGCCGGGAGCTGGCTGGTGCTGCTGGGGGTGGGTAAGGCTTTGCCTCAACCTCGAGCCAGGTCTTGCCCATCCCTCGAGGGTCGCGCGGCCGAGGTCGGTGGGGCGGTGGTTCTGGTGTGGATGCCTCCTGCTGCAGGAGGTCCGTATGGGCACGGAAGCGCCGTAACGCAGGGCTCTGTCGTTGCAGTTTGACGAAGGCCGTAACACCTTCGAGGGGGATCTCACCAAAGAGAACTTGCTCAACTTCATCAAGGCTAACGCGTTGCCTCTGGTCATAGAGTTCACAGAGCAGGTGGGTCTGTAGGTGCTGGCTGAGGCTGTGTCCATGCTCAGCCGGAGTCGAGGGTGGGGTGGAGCTGATGCTGGTTTGGGGTTATGGAGAAGGGAAGAACACGGGGAAGGGGCCACAAGCTTCGGGGCAGTCCTGTAGTGTTGGAGGCTCGCGTGGTCTGGTCAGACCAGCAGAGCCAACTGGTCACGACACCGACTAACTTCCAAAAATGACCTGTTTTCTACTCCTCAGACTGCTCCTAAAATCTTTGGAGGGGAGATCAAGACTCACATCCTGCTGTTCCTACCCAAAAGTGTGTCTGACTATCAAGAGAAGCTGGACAGCTTCAAGAGTGCGGCTGGAAGCTTCAAAGGGAAGGTGAGATGGGTTTCATGGGTTATGAATTCCATGACCCTCTCCCGTGGGGAAGCGTAGCGCTGTCTGTATCCACCGGCGGCTCTGCGGGGGGCC
>NW_010274168.1:3484-4290 GCF_000690775.1 Eurypyga helias
GTCCCGGGCTTGCGCAGCCGCTGTGGGAAGAGCAGGGAACTCCTGGCTTCCCTCTCGCGGGTGTAAATCTGGCTCTGCCGTAGCACCGGGGTCAGGTCTGCGCTCTGGCTGGGGGGAGGAGGGAGAGGGGCCGGTTCCGCTGCGCCCGGGCGAGTGTGTGTGGAGTGTCAAGAGCCAAGGTGCTGGTCTCACCGTGCTGCCTCCGACTCTTTCCTCCCAAGATCCTGTTCATCTTCATCGACAGCGACCACAGCGACAACCAGCGGATTTTGGAGTTCTTTGGCCTGAAGAAGGAGGAGTGTCCGGCCGTGCGCCTGATCACTCTGGAGGAAGAAATGACCAAGTACAAACCCGAATCGGATGACCTCACTGCCGACAAGATTAAGGAGTTCTGCAATAAGTTCCTGGAGGGCAAAATCAAGGTAATGGAGACCAATGCACCAGACACGCTCCCTCTGAGGAGCTGTGAGTCGTGGGAGAAGACCCTCCCGGCGCACGTACGGGGTGCCTGGGGCTCTGTGAGCGAGGGAAGGTGAAATCGCTGGGGCGCGAAGGGCGCAGGAGAGCAGGCCGTGTGCGGCCCGCGAACGCTCGGAGCCTGCTCCCCCCACTGCTGGGAGCTGCTGTTCGCCCAGCCGCTTCCTGCCAAGAGCCCGCGGAGGTGTGAACCCCTGGGTGGCCGGTGCTGCGCCCTCAGCTCTGGCCTGCTGCGGGCGGGCCCGTGGAACTTCAGCCCCATGGGAATGGAACTGTCGGCAATGCAGTTTCCTCCCGGCAGTGCTAGGCTGTGGTGCTGTGCTCGGGAG
>NW_010274168.1:4304-7123 GCF_000690775.1 Eurypyga helias
TGCGTCCTCGGGGTGGGAAGGAGCCTGTCCGTAAGCCGGAGAGGAAGTGGCTGATTCATCCCACTGCTCACGGCCTGCGACTGAGGCGCTGAAGGGGGTGGCTAAACCTGGGAGTTCCGCGATTGCACGTACATTCCAAGCTGCTGTGTAGCAAACCGGGCCTCTGAAGGTCACCTCTTATTCCAGCCCCACCTGATGAGTCAGGATCTCCCTGAAGACTGGGACAAGCAGCCTGTCAAAGTTCTGGTTGGGAAAAACTTTGAAGAAGTTGCCTTTGACGAGGATAAGAACGTCTTTGTGGAGTTCTGTAAGTGCCCTTGAGCAGCTGAGGCCGCGTAAGGGGCATGACGAGGGCCAGAGTACCGGGACACAGTGCCTCGGGGTGCCCCGTTGGCGAGATGTGCGCCCTGTCTGGTGGGGGGGCTGAGGGAGAGGGTGACCCGCCGTGTCCCAGTGCGAGCTGTGTCCCTGCGGTTAACAGATGCCCCCTGGTGCGGTCACTGCAAGCAGCTGGCTCCTATCTGGGACAAGCTGGGAGAGACCTACCAGGACCATGAGAACATTGTCATTGCCAAGATGGATTCGACAGCCAACGAAGTCGAGGCAGTGAAGATCCACAGCTTCCCCACGCTCAAGTTCTTCCCTGCAGGCTCCGGCAGAAACGTAAGGCGGCTGGCTGTGTACCGCTGGCAGACGAGGCAGCTTGGGAATCACTGACCGGGCGGCTCTGGACAGGCCTTGGGGAGGGCACCATTCCCTCGGGATGGAACGCAGCTACAGGACATCCGAGGCCCTCTGCGGGGCTGGGCTGTAGGAAGGAGTGTGGGGTGGGTGGGAAGCGGGAATGGGGAGAAGAGGGAGCGTAGAGGACAGTGCTCATCTGCAGGCTATTCTCTCCTCGCAGTGATCTCTGAAGTCTAGTGGCTGAGCTGTTTTCCTTCGTCTCGTGTGGGTGAAGGTGAATTTTCAAGTTCCCTTTTGCTTGGCATGTTAACTCTCACTCAGAAAGAATTCTCCTCCCCAGGGCCGAGGTTCCATGGGTGCCTGTAACCATTCTCCCGATGCCTTTTCCTCTGTAGGTGATCGACTACAATGGAGAGAGGACACTAGAAGGCTTCAAAAAATTCTTGGAGAGCGGAGGGCAGGATGGGGCAGCAGCGGATGACGTGAGTAGTAGCAATACAGTACTTGGGGGCCCTTGGAATACAGAGCACGGGTTGGATCTGGGGCTGTGCTCGAATCCTTGGTGAGATCCTGGGTGGCTGTGTGGCAGGAAGGGGTGATGTTTGGGAGCAAGAGGCAATGTTTTGGGGTGTGGGCACCCTGTCCCATGTGGCTGGGCTGGCCCTTGGCCTATAACGGACTCGTCTTCCCGAGAACGCTTCAGTTGGGGGTGAAACCAAGGTTCTTGGGAGGCTTAGACTCAAATGCACTGACACAAATCCAGTCTCTGGACCTGCACACGCTGACTGGTTGCCAGGCAACCTGCTGGAGCACTGGGAGGGCTGGTTCTGTACTGGGAACTGCTCAGCCCCTGGAACTGGAGCAGCGGGATGCTCGTTCTGTATGCGGCCTGCCTAGCCGGGAGCTCCTCACCGGCCGGGTGGAGGGTGTTGGTGGGCAGGAACCAGCTTCCAGGGGTTTCTAATCCGTCATGTCCCAAACTCGGAGCTCTTGGTAGAAGCCTCTGGGCGTTGGCTAAGGCAGCAGCAGAACTGTGAACCGATCAGAGCTGCTGCTCTGTGCCTGGTTTTGGACCTGCCTAACGTGCCAGAAACCAGCAGCCGTCTCTAACCTGAACAGGATTTGGAGGACCTGGAGACGGATGAAGAAACAGACCTTGAGGAAGGTGACGACGATGAGCAGAAAATCCAGAAGGATGAATTGTAAGGAGAAGACTGATCTGCATCACCCAAAAAATCAGACACTAAGCTGGCTGCTGTTACGCAGCCCAGTGAGTCGGGAACCCATTAAGATTTAAAGCAGAAGGTGAATGACTGGAAATCCAGGGATTGGCTTTGAGTAACGCTTTCCCCCACTTGCCTGTACACTCGACTGTTCCCTTTCCTTCGCCTCCCAGAAGGCTCTGTCTCCAGAGCCAGCCCAGCCAGCTGGGCGCCGCTTTGTTGGGATGTACCTGTTGTACACAGCCCTTGTTTGTGTTCTGTTCTTCTGGGTGGAAGCAGACGGTGGTGCGGTAGCACGAGTTCAGCGGCCCAGCCATCTGCAGCTGTGCCGCTACTATCTTCCGAGGAGGCTTTTTTTTCCCCCTTTTCCTTTAAAACTGAAGCCCTGTAGTTGATTTCTGCCCCTGGCCGGGTCCTTGGTCCCGGCTCTTCTTCCCTGGAGTCGGATCCAGCGCATGCAGGGAAGAAGCGTTAGGCTGGTGGCATCGTCCTGGCACAGGGTGTATGAAGGTGCTGCTCTCCGTGCTGGCTGGGTGTTTCCTTTTCCCTCTGCTTTAAGACACTTGGAGCTGACTATCCCAAGCACCTGGAAGGGTGGAATACTGTGCACTGGCTGTGGCAGGCTCTGAGGTGGGCTTTCGGCTGGCTCAGGTGGGCGCTGGCTGTGCTGTCACCCTCTCGATCAAACAAGACTGTTCTGCAATCGCTTCCCGTTGGAACGGGCTGACCGGGGGGCTGGGGTGGGGGGCTGATCAAACCAGACACTGCGGTGAGGGGGGGTTTTGGGGTGGAACTCGAGCAGGGGAGTGCCTCAAGGGCCTGAGCTCTCAGGCTGTTCTTAGCATTCCGCTACAGTAACATTGGAACCTGTTTCTTGGCCAAATAAAGTTGAGATTTTAATACTACTCTGCC
>NW_010274169.1:0-588 GCF_000690775.1 Eurypyga helias
CCCTGCCCCGCTCCGTGGCATCTCTCCTCACCCACGCCGTCCATCTGTCTGCCCTGGTTGCTGCGTGACGCACCGACAGCACGCCGCCCCGTGAAGAGCCTGGCAGGACGAGCTAGAGAGGGTCCCACGGGGGTGGGATGGGGATGGGACCCCTCTACGCTGCACCAGGGTGATGCCAGCCGCAGTGGGATCGTGCCCTGCGCCCCTCGGCGGGGGTCTCGGTGCAGGTTTTGAGCCATGTGCGCAAGCGCCTGCACCCGCAGGAGCTGTTCCAAGGGTGGCCCAGCCATCCCGGCCGTAGGGGAGCCCAGAACCGTTCTCTCCCGCCTTCCACGGGTCCCACTGGCAAGAAGGACGTTTGGCAGCAGAGCCTGCTGATCTCTGAAGTTTAATTAACCCTGTCTCCCTGGGGCACAGCCTCCCTTCCTCTGCTCAAATGCCACAAACCATCCTGTGCAGATGCTAATCTGCAGAAGGCAAAAAAAAGATTCCACATTTAATTGCAGAATATAAAGATATTACAGGGTCATTAAAACACCATGAATATGGAAATGAAATCCACAGGCAGCCATGCAGATAATGGCAGGG
>NW_010274169.1:672-988 GCF_000690775.1 Eurypyga helias
GCATCATTAACCCCTGCTCCAGGCAATGCCCCGGAGCCGGGGAGCAGCTGGGATCTTGGGGGTCTCCAGGGCTGGGAAGTGGGGAATCTTGGGAGCTTTGGGTGTCCCGCAGTGGGTGGAGGGTGGTGCTGCCCGGGCAGGGGCAGGGCGCTGGGGCTGGGGGCTCTGGCCCCAGGGTTGTGCCGACGGTGGGCACCATCCAGCTCTGCCTGTGTCCTCGCAGCGCTGCGCTCACCGGGGCCCAGCCCGGGCATGGGGCTCCCAAATCTGCTCGAAACACCCCAGAGCAAAGGCTGCGGGCAGGGAGCAGAGGGAG
>NW_010274170.1:0-6338 GCF_000690775.1 Eurypyga helias
AAACCAGTCTGTGATTCTATGATGCGTTCGTTTGCTTTGCTCTGGTCAATTGTTTGAAGTTAAATGTTGATGTCCAACGTGAGGAAAGCAGAGGTACGCAACGAACTAATGGCAAATGTAACTGTCCTGGGGTCACAGCGCTGAATTAGGAGCGTCTCGGAGTAGGAATGCTTTGCAAAGCAAAAGCTGAATTGGGCATCTTGCCTGGGTTTAATATAGCATGGGGTTTGCCATCGGACTGCTTTCAACTTGGGGTCCCGTGCCGAAATCGTGTTGGCTTTGTGTGTCTGGCTTAATGCACACTGAAGCTTCGTGTCTTGGGTGCTGCAGCACTCTTGGGTGGGAGATGAGCGCTTGCTGGTGAGTTCCCCTTGACCCAGCGGTTTGAGGCCTCTCTAATCGTGTCTGCTCCCTCCCAGACGATGCACCGTAGGACTCCCATCTCAGGTCCTTTCCCTTCCTTCTGCCTGTACGCTGCTGTCCCCTTCCCTGCCACACTGCAGGTCCTGTGGGGAGCTGGTACTGATCAGCACCTCATTGCAGGGGGTGAAACGTTCCCCGTTTCCAGAGAGATCACGGGATGCTCATTTCAGTGACCTCATGCAGAATAATTTTTTTCCCCCTGAATGGAAGGAAACGCACTTTCTGACCAGTTTCCATAAAAAATGGATGTGGTCCTTTTCCCCCCTCCTCCAAAACAAGGGAGAGCATCATCCACTGCTGTGGTGTTGTGAGAAAACCAGCAGCCTGCTGCTGAGTGGCTGTTTTGTGTTTCTAACGGAGCACATGTGCATCTTCAGGGAGAAAAGAAGAGCAAAAGCAGAAGAAATTTCTTCCTGGATGATGGGTGCATCGAGACCAAGGAAACCTAGGATTAACACTCCTCCTTTTCCTCTTTTCTCCCCCTTCTCATCACCTCCAGGGGTTTCTGCTATTTTAACTCCGTGGCAATTGCAGCCAAACTGCTCCAGCAAAGGCTGAACGTTAGCAAAATCCTTATAGTGGACTGGGTGAGTAAATGCCAGTTCTTACCCTCCAGGAGAGCAGGTGGACATTTTTCTGGGTTTGTTTTTATCTTACAAGGGCAACCCTGGCTTTGTAAGTCAGTGAATTTTTTGTAAGTCAGTCAGTGAATCAGCCTGATTGATTTTTATAGATTTCAAAATGTATTTATGGGGTTCTGAAGGCATTCGAGTTGCTGGGTATCGTCCAAGAGTTTTGATTAGATTGCCACAAATCTCCCATGGGCTAGGCCCACAAGTTCAAATGGATGCATTTGTCTTTTTGGCCAGCTGGATGGACATCCTTTTCCTCACTTCCCACCTTTTTTCATGTTGGGGAAAAAGGGCATTTAAACATCCGTTCTGCATTTCTGCACCAAGTAGCAGTGCAACAGGGGATCCGGGCAATGGGTTTGTCATTTAACCTCGTTGGGTCCAACACAGCTTTGGGCACTTGTGGTCATCCCCCAGACCAATTAAAGATGCATATTTGGGGCAACTGATACAGTCTCTTCATCCTCCAAAGTTGGGAGTGAGTCCAGTCCTCTCCATGCAAGTAAATCGATCCTGTCCTTCGGTTTTGATGTACGCTGGGGATTGTGTTTGCCCCGTTTATCCTGTTTGTTAAACAAGGGGTGTACCCTGAGGCCAGCTCTGCAAAGCAGGTTACACTCATTTGCGATAAACTGCTTCAGCTAGATCAGAGAAGCGGAGAAAGCAGAGCAGAACCACAAAGAAAACCCCTCCAAATCCCAAGTTGATGGCTTTAATCTGCATTTTTACTACGGTACTAACCTCCCTCATATAATGCAATCTCTGTCCCCGAAGGATGTTCACCATGGGAACGGTACTCAGCAAGCTTTCTACAATGATCCTAACGTTCTTTATATTTCACTACATCGCTATGATGATGGGAACTTCTTTCCAGGCAGTGGTGCTCCCGATGAGGTAAGAGCATGGATCGGCATAGCATCCATCCGTGTCTGATCGGACCTGCCCGTGGCTGTGAGTCAGGTGCTCGCCCAAAATCTCAGGGCGGGGGGATAGGCTTGGAGAGAAGCTCCTGCCACCGCTCCCACACTCGTGCTTGTTAGTGCCTCTTTGGGAATATGTCACCTGGGGTTTTGTGATTGGTGCCTTCTCATCCAAGTCCTGGCAGCCGTGGGCATCGTGTCCTGCCCCGTGGGCTGGCAGGAGAGTGCGCACCTTGGGTAACGAGCAGAAAATGAATCAGTGCAATTAGGCATCCAGCCCTTTTGGGAGAACCTGTTCCAGAGGAGCCCTTTGCCAGCTGTCCCAACGCTCCTTGTACTTCTCAGGATTTCCCCCTTATAAGGTAGATGCAGGAGGAGAAGGTTGTTCCTGGCTGTGCCACCAGCGCCTGGGTTTCCTGGCACAGTCTTGGAGCCCATCCCTCCCCCATTCTCCTGGCCCCGCCAAGGCATCGCTCGCCGTCGCTGATGTTGCTGGACCAAATCCACCGGTTCTTGACGGTGTCCTCAGGGCCTGCAGCAGAAGGGCTGGGCCAGCAAAGGTGGGAGACCTTTCTCCCTGAACCTGATGGATGAACCTTTCTCCCTGAACCCTGACCCTGATGGATGCTCCTACATCCCGCATCCTTCCTTTCCCTTTAGGTTGGTAGGAAACATGGTCCTTCCAGAGTGATTTATTCAAGGGAAATTACATTAAATACTAAGCTTTTTGTACTCTGAGGCATTCCAGATTACATCTGAAAACTCCCAGAGTTCTTGCCCTGTATTTTACAGTTTCCCTTTCAGCAAACACCGATTTCTAAAGAAACTCAAACGTGAGGTGATGCTGCTGCTTTGCCCTGTTTGTGTGCTGCTGCTGTTGTGACCAAACAGCAGCCCTTTGCATCAGGTTTAATTTCTGCTTCAGGATATGCAAAGGTCTCAGACCTACTTTTTGCTGACTTTTTAATAACTCAGTAATCTGGCTTACAAAATTGTACGGAAACTACCATCCACTCCGCATTTACCATTTATAGTGATTTTTAGGTGTGTCATTCCAGACCAAATAGAAGAAAGAATACAAAATAAACACAATTAAAGCTGCAGATGGATAAATAACCCACCGTGGATGGATGGATGAATGTTTTCTACCAGCACCATTTGCACCAATACAAGGAAGAATATGCAATAAGAGCCCTGCAGTGTTATCTAGCCTGAATTATCTGGCTGTGTGTTGTGTCACACATTAATTTTCAAGACTTTTTTTTTTTCCCCCTCCCTGTATGCAGAGACCTAAAAAAGCCACAAAAAATGAGCTTTGTGTGTAGGAGCTGCTGATGGCGGCAGATCCTGCCCAGCTCCCTCGCTGTCCCCAGGGACCCGCGCCCCACACTCGCGGCCGCTGTGCTCAGGCAGCTGCGAGGTCCCCCCTTGGCAAAGGGGCTGAACAGAGGCTTTTGGGTTTCCATACGGATGGGGAAAACATGGCCTTGCTCCTTGGCAAATGCATTACTGGGAACCCCTGGTTTATTTTTCCACTTTTCCCCTTTCTCAGGTATTTGCGGTCAGTGCAGGTGGGGACGTTTGCAGTACGTGTGAGGATGGGGATTTACTTACATTTACCGCCCACGTGTCCCTCAAAGCAGTGAAAATCTCTTCTCTGTGAATCATATTTTTCCCCAGCAGAGGGGGAGCTCGCTCTGATTTAAACTGTGGGTTTTTTCCCCTGGTTGCTAAGTTAATGAAATATAAAATATGCTTCTGAATAAAGCTGAAAATGAATGAAGGAAAGCTGTTGCATGTAACCCACTCTCCTGCAAAAGAGGAAGAGGATCCAGTTGACAACGAGGTGTTTTTTGGGTGAGCAGCAGTCAAACACTGCTGGTCCGCTGCTCCCATGAAGATCTGAGCATGGAGGAGCTTTATTTCCACTCTTGTCTTGGGGTTTGGGTCACTCTAGAGAGAAAAATTAACCTGGCTACCACCAAGCTATTAAAGCAAAATCTATGTTCAACTGGAAGTGTAGCAAGACAGCAGAGATATGTCACAAGTTTGTTGTTTCCATGCCTGTATTTAAAAATACCATCTCCCTTTTTCAGGTTGGCACAGGAGCAGGAGTTGGTTTCAATGTTAACATGGCCTTTACTGGTGGCCTTGATCCGCCGATGGGAGACACAGAATACTTAACTGCTTTCAGGTAATATTGAAGTTTTCCTCTTAAAAACGTATTTTTTCACCTAAACTGGGCTTCTTTTTCTTCATGCAGTCCTCCTTAATCTTGAGTTTCCCTCTTGATGAGTTTAGAAATGCAAGATTTACATCTAGTTGCAGTTACTTTCTGAGTACCATAACAAAAATAAAGCTGAATTAAGTAAATAGGATATTACTGCCTGTAAGAAGTGGGTCTGTGCCATTAGGGGATTGACATACTCGCTGCTCAGCACCGATTGATGCATGAATCGAACATGTCTACTGATATGAATAAGCTCATCTGGTTTTGGCTAAAAAAAAACTTGTTTCCTTTTTGAGGTGAGTATTTCTATGGGTAAACCCTCCGGGGTGGGGAGGGGAACCCAGAAAAACTTTTGTAACAACTCATCGTGAGTTGAAACGTGGGAGTGCAGCTGCCCCGAGGCTTGAGAGGTGGCACCCAACTCCTGGGCGAGTTGGCCACGCAGTCCCTCCCTGCGGGAGCACTGCTGACAACTCCCACCCCAGCTCACTCCTAAGAGTACCTGGCGAAGGAAAACGGGCTGGTTTTGATAAACTTCAGGGTTTGTTATTATTATTCAGCCCAAATACTGAATATGCCTGTTCCAACCAACTAGAAATTTAACTGACGAGTCTTGAGTTGGGTTTTCTTACTCGGTTCTGGTTTCTCCCCAGAAGCAGCATGTTGTGTGTTGCAAATAAAGAATATAAGCCTCTCTTAAATAAGTGTTACTCATCGCTCAGTGTCGATGTGGACGAAAGTAAGCAAAGCTGGGGAGTTGAATTAATGTGCTGCTGGGATATCCTCCGTGATGAGCAGCAGTAGTATTGCCAGATATGAACCACTGTGCTGGGTTGGACAGGCATATTCAAGCATGCTCCAAAAAAAATGACATCGTTTAAGTCTCCAAACGGAGCAGGGGATGAAGCATCAGGGGTTGAATATCATCTTACTGCTCCGAGTAGCTAATCTGGGCAAAATACCCCAGTAGGTTGGTGGTACATCACTGCTGTTCTGGGGACTTGCTTAAAGCCTGGGGTGATGCCTTCGCCTCCCAGAGCTGGAGAGAACGGGAAAAGGAAGGTATTGAAATGAGCTATGGAAGCAACAGGATAACAAGGTGGAACGAATTTGTGGGAAGAGGAGAACTTGTGCGCAATGCAGACGTGAACAGATGCAAGAGTGAGACCACCCGTCCCTTTCTGATACTCTCTTCAGAAGAAAGAATGTAATTCTCTGAGCTGCTGCTTATATAGGCCTTATTTTCCTTAGAGGCTGTCCTGTTCCACCCCCTGCCTCCCCCGAGCTGTGGGTCCATCCTCTCCAACTGGCATCTTTTTGAACGATTATGGGTTGAAGTGGTTTTCTGTCCTCAGACCAGATTTAGTGCACTTCTGGCAACCGCCCCGCATAAATTCAGGGAGACGCGCACTTGCCAGAACACGGGATGGGAATTTCTGGTGACAGGCAGATGGAATATCGCCTCTGTGGAATAGCATTAAATCTGGGAGTGCTATTTTCTGTTCTTCCCTTGCGCCCGTATTTGTATTCCATTACACTGAGCAAAAAGAGCTTTTACTCTTCAGCCTGCCATTAAAAAGCCTTCAAAGAATGTATACAATTTAAAATAACATCTAGTCAAATAACTCTCATTTGCCTCAAAGTTTTATTCCTGTTACAGGAAAGCAGCACTCTCCTCCAGAGTGGAAGTGTGTTTATCCCCGCAGTCAATAAGAGTGATCTCTTCATTAGAAAGAGAACCCGTAGCTCGTGACGGAGTGACATACTCGCTCTTAAATATGAATTGAGTTTCAAGCCTCCTGGAAAATTGCTCAGTCTGCACAGCAAGACCTTTGCCAGCCATTCCTTAACAGGCGCTGGTGTCTTTTTGCCCGGAGACTGCAGCTATTTGGGGAACAGAATTTGAGGCCAGTCGCAGCCCTTATTTTGCCGGCGTTTTGGGACACTGTGACTCGTCCTCCTGGGTAGCACCTCCCGTAGTCTGCCCCATGTGCACACCTTCCGTCACTAGCTTAAATTGGAAGCTGTTTTTTAATCTTGTGCCAAGTTTGCTCATGATAATACATTATCAAGAGACCTTTTTAAATCTTAAACCAGCTTCTTTGAAAAACATCTTCCCCTCCCCCCACCCCC
>NW_010274170.1:6369-26773 GCF_000690775.1 Eurypyga helias
TTTCTATTGATTTTAATGTAAAATAACGCTTTGAAGTTTGCAATTTATAGTCCCCCAAGAGTTAGAAAGTGAAGGGAATGGGTCATATATCCTTTTTTTTTTTCCTTCTCTTTTCTTGCGTTAGCCCCTTGAGACAACGCATGCCTTCAAGGCAGCACCTTGTTATTCCACCCCATCGAATGCCACGTTGCATTTGCCGGGGATCAAACCTAAGATGAAGAAAAGATAAGAAAATTGGCCATAATGAACTCCAGAAGCAGCAGGCATTTTCACCATGAACTTGGAAACTCACAGTGGAGAACTGAGCTTTAATTCAAACCAGTCCAAATGCCAAACCGTGAGGCTTTGAAGTCTGTAGAGGAATCAGTGGAAATCCTTTGAGCTAGGCAAAGATACTGATATACTTTTTCGTCTTTTTTATTTTTTTTTTAAGCCTTAACTCTTCACATGCTTGTCTGCTTTTGGGGAAGAAAGCCCTCTTTCTGCATAAAATAAGCAGCACGCTTTTTATTTTTTGTTGCTGCTGTTCTGTTTCAGGATGAGCTGGTGTATGGCTTTGATAAAAGCATGTGTTCTAATGAAATAACAACTGAGATAATTGCCCTCATAAATTAATCTTCTGATGAGTGAATAAATAAATCCCAATGAAACCGATCATCCCCGCACCGTTTCGGCGTCATTTGCCGAAGAAAGGACGGTAACTTGCATCGGTGATTTTTCGACTGAGAATTTCTCCTACGAGTCTTGGCTTCCCTCTGTTTGCAGTGCGGCGTTGGGTTGGGCGAGCTGGCCTGACCTCTTAGTGGTTATTAATACTGCTGAGCCCTTTCAAAAGTGAGAACAAGAGTTAAAAATGAGAAGCGGAGAGCAACCTCACCATGCACTTTGTCACTTATTGTCTTCATAACCGAGGGCTGAAGTCACCGGCTGCCCCGTCTCCAGGTTGGGGTGATATCATGATTGCTGTCTTATTTCGGGCAGGGGGGACACAGCACAGGGTGGAGTCACCCCGGTCACTACTAAGATGTGCAGAAGGGATCTGGGGAGTTTGCTGCGAGCTTGGCCCTCCTCCACCCCATCGTAGCGGCGGCTCTGCCTGGCCGAGACGGCGTGACACTATAATTTAGCTGACCGTTTGCTGGGCGAAGGTCCCACAGCTGAACTCACCGCCAAAGTATGTGGGCAATACAGATTTCACAGATTAGGCAAAAATGTATTAAACTCTAATGTGAAAAATGCAGGGCATATAATTTTAAAAGTCCTTAACTCATCAAAACATTATTGGTATTCATTGCTGTTATTCCGTCGTTATAGAAACAAACGGTTGTAAAATTTGTTTGGGTTTTTTTAATCGGAGTCTGTCGTTCCCTGACTTGTTACACAAGCAGAAATCATGTTTGCTTCTATAAATCCTCGTGACGTTTTGAAAAGCAGAGTGTGCGAACCCGGCTGAGAGACCTGCAGAAAAAATGCCAAGACTGCGGCTCGTTCGTTATTACACGAGAACAGCAATTACTTAGTGAAATTAAAGTGCATTATCCAGAGGAGTTTCCCTCTGAATTTCCTGTAAGAAAGTTTTCCTGATGATTCTAGCAGTTGGGTAGTCTCATACGATTTATTTTTTTTCCCCTACCCGGACAGAGGTCTCCTCAACGATTCTAATTCCATATACAGCTTGATTCTGTGTTAGCGTTATTTTTATTTAAAACACCTAAACCAGATGCAAAAGCCAGGACTGCATTTGAAAGGTCCCTCCTCCTGCCTTTCTCGGAAGGCGTTAAATGAATTCAGGAGCCGCTGGAAGGGGGGAGGATTTTGTTTTTTTCCTTCAATCCATAAACCATTTCAGGAGCGAGTAAGGGGACGGGAAGGAGTTGATGATGTTTTGCCTGGAACGGTTGTTTCTGTATTTTAGATTTCATGCTCTCCCAACGCTGATTTTGTCCCCAAACTCCTAATCCCTTTTGACACAGTAAATGACCGTGGAGATGGCTGCTTGGAGAAACAAAAACGGGAGTCTTCAGGAGGCTGATTAGCCTAAAGGAGCGGCAGATGACTTTTTTATACATACATATATATTTGTGTGTGTGTATATATATCCAGCAGTGGGAAAAACAGTCTGAAGAAAGTGCTCAGCCCTCTAAGTTTCCTTGATTTGCTCGCTGCAATTGAGCATTTAAAAAAACTCCTCTGTAGGATTGTTTAATCTGCCTGTCGTTTATTAGGCATTTAATTGGCGAATGGACTAGTAACAGACTAAAAGTCATTCAGTCTTCTGGAAAATAGATAGAAAGTTGTATTTCTTTTTCTCCCTTCCTCACATGATCGCAGAACACCATGGGTAGTTTCTGCTGTTTGCAGCCATCGGTGTTGATTAACGCATAGCTGTTCAGCTTAGCTGTAATCAGAGTGTAATGAAAGGATTTAATTTATTTTAAGCAAGCAAAACAACCCTCTAAAATTCAGGAAATTTAAAGGCAACTCTTGCGTTTTAAAAAATTCTACATGGCTTGAATGAATATTCAGTGTTACGAACCCTTGAATTCCTCAGTGAATAACACTACGGCCACCTTACCCATTAGTTGAGAGACCCAGTTCCAGACAAAGCTGCTCACTTCCTTGATAGTAATGTGAATTTCTGACTTTTTTTATAGTATCATCACCGGGACAAAACCACAGGAGTGTTTGCAATTTAATTGTTGTTTTCCTTTGGGGACTTAGCTGTACTGTGTTAGATCTGAGCAAAGGGGCTGTTTTCATCTGTGCACAAGAATTTTTTTTACAATTAAGAAGGAAAAACCAAGGGGGTGCTGAGAGTCCAGAGGGCTTTGGGCCTCCTGGGTCAAGTTTTACATCCAAAGATATGGCTGCTTTTTTGTACATGGAGAGCATCAAATAGGGCTGAGGCTGTGGCTTTGGAGTACTGGTGTAATACTGGAATTAAGAGAAAGTCAGAAGCAAGAGCAGCCCTTGAGAGTTTGGGTGGGGGAGTCATGGGGGAAGGGAAGGGGTTCAAATCTGGATTTGAGAGTACTTGAGTTTGGATGGGTTTGTGATGGTCAAGGTACTGAAGGCATCATTAGCTTACTTGTTCTGACACCCTGTCATCTTGCACCTCTCCTCCGCCTGCCCCTGAACACGCATGGCTCCCAGGTGGCCTCTGTCTGGTCTGGGCATGCAGCACCCATCCCGCCTGTCTATCTGTCCTTCTGGCTCCTCCTGAGCAGGGGAGCCAGGGGATCTGCAATACATTATTCTTAAAATTCTGAGGATACAAATTCACTGTGAACGTAGAGCAGCACTGATCATCGCTTGGAGTTGAAGGTACTCGCTGGGGTAACCAGCTGCGGCTGTAAAGTCGCCCCATCCCGCACCGGAGACAACTCTGGACATCCTCAAAACGCCGCCTTCTAACCATTGTCAAATGCAGATTGATTTAAACGGCAGCTGCTGCTTTTTCTCTCCTCAAATTTGTGCAGGGAGGGTTGACGCTTAACTCTCGCTATGCTGGTAGAGGGATGCTATGCTTCGAACTGCTGTCGCCGCGCCGGGACCTTCAGCCCAGCATTCCCAGCACCACCACTGTGCCGGTCACCGGCTGGCCCTGCTCCTTGGAGCCTGCGGGCTCAGGCATCGGCCAGGCGAGCTGTTCCACCACCAAAAAATCATCATGGGTTCAGGGTTGGGTGGGTTGCTCGGTGCTGACAGGCCATGCCCACAGCTCAGGGTGTAGGTTGGGGCTCGCTCTGCGACTGGCGTGTGGTGATCCCGCACATCAGTTGAGTTACTAGCAGCTCCCGTGGTGTCTTAACTTTGGGAGGGGAAAAAAGGAATCTGATGATTTTAGCAGTTTTCCTTTGGTTAGAAATTAAAGAGCTCAGCAGTACTTCAAAGCTCAGGATTAAAAGAAAAAACCCTCTGCCACGTGCGCTTGCTTCGAAACTGCTGCTTTAGTCCTTTGTGAAGGAGGTGGTTTCTACTTAAAATGTCTGTGGCTTTTGCTGAATGGATTTTTGTCGACTGTAAAGTCATCAGCAAAAACTGCTATTTTGTCTTCCTTATGTAATCTCCCTGAGGGCAAAATGTGTACAGCCATCAGGTCATTTGAGGAAAAAATTAAAATTCCTCTTTCAGGTTCTGTAAGACTTAAAAGAAGATCCTTTATACGTAGGATTCTGTGTCTGTGCGGAGAGTGGCGTGAGGGAGGATTGCAGGAGGCTGTTGGGTTCCTGCGGGAATTAGTTGGCAGAAAAACTGAAGCTGGAAGGCTTGTTTTTTTGGACAACACGGTGTCTGAGTGCCTCGACTTGCCGTGTGCCGGGTGTCCCTGCCTGCCTGCTCAGCGGTGGCGTTGGAAACTGCTTGATGGGGTTGACCAACACTGGAATTAGCTTGTTGCGTGGTAGATGTTAATACTCCATTAAAAAAAAACTCTGCGGAGGGCAAAGTGGCATGAGCTCAGGTCGGTGCTGGGGCTAATGCAAGCTGCTAACTCTGGTAGATGTCTTGTGGCTGTTTGATGTCGTCGTAGTGAGAGAGGTTGAATTTTTATGGGCATCTTGATTGCACTTGAGCAATCTCAGCACGAAACAGACCTTTCTGGGCTGGTTTTCGGAGCATCTCGTAACGACTATACTCAGTAAAAGTGAAGTTCTCACATATGCAAAGATGTTTACAGGCTCATGCTTTGCTATATGGATAACTTCAGTTCATGCTTTAGAAAGCTGACCCTACCAGTAGCTGTTCCTAGGACAGGGAAACAGGGAATACTGTCATCTTCAGTACCCGCAAGGGATGGCACTGCTCAGGTTGCCCTAGGGGGATGCATCCAAGATTCAGTGGGTACATTTATAATGGAAAAACAACATCATTTGGAAAATATTAGCCCATATAAAAGGCCTTAAGAAAAATTCAAACCAGCGTTCAAACCCCTGAACACGGGTGCACCTCGGTGTGAACCAAAGGCACAAGAAGGTGTTCATCCAAGAGTGCTTGCAACGGGCGTTCTTCATCAGAAAAGATGGTGGGTGTCTGCATTGTGTTTATTAAGAAGCTTTGTTGCCTGGACTGTAATTTCCCCTTACTGTAATTTCAGTTCTGCCGTGCTCGTGCTGGAGCTGTTAGATGAAGAAGCAATTACTTGCTCTCTGCTCGACTTTCCAGTTTTGCTTAGTTGGCGTCTTGACATGGGAAATGGGGTGTTTGCAACCTTGTGTAGGCTTTGAACCGAAATTGGGTAAATTGAAGAGAGAAAATAGAGAGAAAAGGCTTTTTGCTGAGGACCCACAGACCTCTTGTTTCATTTAAATACCAGCCTTAACAGGCAGTGGGTTAGGGATGCCAAGCAATTCAGTCCATTTTCTAGTGAGCAAAATCTCGAGCGGGTGGGAAACTGGAGTTCGGAGCGGTGTATTTGGGTGGGATATTTGCATATTAAAGCTTTTTGCTCCATGTGACATCCCCAGCCTTTCATTATGGTAAATGAGAAGTGCAGCAGGGAAAAAAATGAATAGCTGCAGATGCTGCAGAGGCTGAAGCAGAACCTGGAGACGAGCCTCACAAACCGAGGTTGCCGTCAGACGGGTTTCCCAGGTGGTTTTGCAGCCTGTGCTAGATGTCCCCTTATTTTTCTCCTCATCCACTCGTGCCCTGCATGATCACAAATGTGAAACACAATGTATGACGGTTTATTTCCCTGGTCAAAATGTGCGGCTGTTGATGGAGGAAATAATAGACCTCACTGGAAAAAAAACGACCATGAGATTTTTAAAACTGTATTGCGTGTCAGTGCGAGGTCCTCGGCCAGCCAGGCTCTCACCTGGTAAGAAAACAGGAGATGGGCTTCGCTACCGTGGAATCAGAGTACAAGGTTTTATAATGGGCTTGTTCAAGGTGGTTTAAGCACCAAAGTAACGTGTTTGCCGTTGTTACATTTTTGTTGCAGAACGGTAGTAATGCCCATTGCCAATGAATTTGCCCCAGATGTTGTGCTGGTGTCATCTGGTTTCGATGCGGTGGAAGGCCATCCCACACCTCTTGGAGGATATAATCTATCAGCAAAATGTAAGTTGTGGATTTACAAGAGCAGAGACCTGAAACTGGTGTGAATTGCTGCTGACCTAGGGACTATATGGGGTTTATCTTCAGATCTTTCATTTCAGTGGTAAACTTCAGCCTTTTCCTTTGAATTTTCATGTGTTTTGTCACTGCACCCTATATATTTTGGTTTGGCGGAAGCCTTCATTTTGTTGAAGCATTGCATATTTCAATTTCAAGTGCCAATAAATTATGTAAGGAAGTTACCAATTAATTTGTAGTCACATCTCTGCGGAAGACAGCTGCTGATTTAGAGAGCTACGCTTGTTTTGATGCAGAATTGCAGAAAGAGGCAGGGCCAGATGTAAACAGCGTACCTTGCTCTGAATGCTAGTAAAAGCCCATTTCTTCCTCCAAGATACCTTATTAAAAATTGAAGCTGAATGTTTTTGTGCTCCACCTTTGAAGCAATTTTACGGGCCCACAGGAACCTCCTTTTTGTTCTGGATCCGTGATGTTTTGCGTTGCACGGGAGATGCGCTGAAATTCCTTCCCCCCAGCCCTTGGTTTTGCTAGGTTTATCTGGCACGCTTTCATTCAAGTCAATCCAGAAGACAGTTTTTCTTGCAAAAGGATTTTATTATTATTTTTTAAGGGTTTGTTTCAGCCAGGAAACTTACTTTCTGCAGTGAACTTCAGAACCTTGTAAGGTAGCTGAACCTATAAACTTTATATAAGAATAAAGTGAAATAGATTTACAAGAGAAGTTATTTAAGATATCCAGAATCACTTTGTAATGAGAAGGTCTTGTTTACCTGCTTGTTGGATTTCCCATGCTCTGCTACTCTCACAAAACGGTTATGGGCTCAGCCGCCAATCTTTTTATCTGGCTGTTAATTTGCCAATTTGCAAAGGTGCTGGCGGGGGTCACTGCAAAACAGAAAGCAGGGAGCATGGCTGGAGGGGAGAAATGCCCTGGATTTTCTTTTGTTTGGATTTTTCCTTTTTTTTTTTTGAGCGGGAAGGTTGCTTTGAGGACACGTTTTTTAAATCCCCGCAGCTTGGTTCTGTTTTGTTTAAAAGGTAGAAATGTATTGTGTGTCATATGATCAAAGTCCCGGGTGCCCCAGGAGTTTTTGTAGCATATTATATACGGGAAGAAACGTCTGTTAAGAACTAGATGTCATATATCTCTGGGGCACTGCGCTGCTGCTATCGCAACTGAAAGCACCGGCAGCAATTTTATTGATTTCCCCTCCTCCCTCCCCCATGACTGCTCTGACTTTGGATCTTCCAAAGCCAGGCAAAACCCAGCCTCTTTCCTTCCTTCCAAAGGAGGAATTCACAGCTATGAATAATTCGGGGTGCTAAGGGGTGGCAGGGAGGATGGCGGTGCCTCTCACCTGGGAAAAACTCCAGCGAAGAGCTCCTTGGGAGGGATATGGATCGGAGCCGCTCCGGCGGGGAACCGCGGCTGGAACTCTGCAGCAAGCGTATTAAAATCCAACCTGGCTTATATTATGCGTTGAGTCCTTTCAGATCCCTTGTGGTTTTTTAATATGATGTAATTCCTTTCTATAATTCTTTGATCCTTCGCCAGGAGCCCGATTCCAGCCTCAACCTTTGCCCTTCTCCTGCATTTCCTCTTTTCCCTCGTTACAGGCTTCGGGTACCTGACGAAGCAGCTGATGGGCCTGGCCGGGGGTCGCGTCGTCCTGGCCCTCGAAGGTGGCCACGACTTGACGGCCATCTGCGATGCCTCGGAAGCGTGCGTTTCTGCTTTGCTGGGAAACGAGGTACAGAGACGGGCAAAACCTCTGCACATACACACCCCTTGCATTTGGATGTCTCATCCTCCAAAACAGTCAATCCGCCCAAGTTTTGTCCTTGTTTTGGGTCCTTTTGACACGTGTTGATTTTTAAAGAGCGTATGCTTGATTCGTTTAAAAACTGCCTGTGTTTGGGAATCCTTGTTACAAGGATTGAAATAGCTGAGAGTTGAACGTGGGTTTATTCTTTATCCATATAGTTTGCTTTGTGCTCTTTGGAAAACAACTAATTAGTTGAATTCCATTCTGAAGTTGTTGCCCAAGCCTTCCCTTCTCTTTGCAGACCCCCCTCTCTAGTACTACAGCCTGTGCCTGCTGCGTGGGGCAGCTTGCTTGACATTGTTTTCATCTGTGTTTTTCCCCTGATGCTGTATTTTCTCTCTTCTGCACGTTGCTATGTGGGAGAAGCCTCAACTGTGTCACAGAAATTGGCCAGAAAGGCCAGAGTGTGCAGTTGCAAGATAAGAGGAGTACACCAAGGAAATGTAGGTTTGGGGTTCTAGCGAGGTCAGAGTATTTTCCTACAGAGGAAACTTCAGATACTTTGGCTTTTCTGTCTTACACACACCCTTTTAGTGTCAGTGGGATTAAGGAAGAAGTGATTCAGATTCCCCGTGCCCATCCTTGCTGCATCCTGGCTGTCAGCATCCGCTGCAGCTGACAGCGAATGAGCAGCTCACACCTGCATTTCTTCCAACGCGGTTGGTAATTAAAAAGTTTGGAGTGGTGGCATGTGACATGTCTTTGGGCTAGGGGAGTTCAGGGTTGTGTACTGCAGAAATACAGCAGCAAGGGAACACAGAAATGGGTTATCAGCAGTGAAATGCCAGACTGGGGCTCCTGTGCACCTGTTGTGTCAGTACCTTTGCCTACACTTCTGTACAGAAGCATATTTCTGTGTAATCTGTGGGCTTTTAAATACGAGTAACTGGTTAGTTTGGGTCAAGCCTCCCTCCTTCTGCTTCATTGGTCTTTTTTGGACACCTGCTCCACATACAGTCCAAATGGTTGAGTCTTGGACAGGCACAGTAGACTGCAAAAGTGCCTTGCATCAGTTTTCTACCTTGTTCAGAGGAGCGAGACGCTTGCTCAGTCTGCAGCCCTGGGAACAGTCCCTGCTCGGCCTCTGCTGCACGTGTCCTCCTATACAGGGGCTCTGGAGCTGCTTGGAACAATCGTTGAGGGCTGATAGCATGAACTAAACCAACAGTGCGGTGTGATTCCTTAGGCTACATGTAGCTAAACATTTCAGCCCTGGGCTATAGCAGCCACACTGATTTGAATTTGGGGGCGGCTGTGAAACCTCAGGCACCATTAATGGCTTGGCTAGTGTGTTGGCATTTTCTTAGGCTGCCTGTTTAATTGAGAGATTGCCCTCAGGACCTTGGGGATGTGAGCAAATCTCAAAAAGCCACAGTAAAAGGACATGAAGGAGGCTGCTGAGGTGCCCTCTGAAGGCAGTGATCTCTTCCACAAGGCATCTGCCTGCCTGTCAGATGGTGAAAGGTGGAAGTTCCTCCTAAAGCTTTGACCTGCCTTAGAGACCACAACCAGCGTCCCTCATCACCACCCTTTGCTGAAGAGCCCCTTGGGGCAGGAGCTGAGGAAGAACGTGTGGTCAACACCTGAAGGAGAAGCCAAGTGGTATGTCAGCTCTGGGTCTGCCTCCGGTGGGAGCTGACTCCTGGGGACGGTGGTGAGCCGTCATGTGCAGACTTGCTCTGACTCACAGCTGCTGTTCAGTGAACATCGGCCTTTCTCAGGTCTGGGAACTTGGGGCAAGGGGCTTGGATCTGCATGGAGGTGCGCATCAGCTATGTTTGACTTCTGGCCTTTTGGAGAAATGCTCTGCGTTGCAGTATCCACGCTCCATGCAAAAGATGACAGTGCCTGGGGAAGCCTCACTACCCAGTCTAAGGCATACACCAGCTGGGATTCATCAAAAACATCTGCTTCAATCATCCAGCCTCATCTCCAGGCGTCCAGGGCGCATCCGCTCCTTGTGCTTGGCCAGGCAGTTCTGATAAGGTTTTCAGCGTGGGTACCTGATCCAGCAAGGAAGCAGTGGAGTTTTTATTGCAGCATATCTCTCTAAAGCATTTATCTCTAAAGCTGACAGCATGTTGTCACCATTCCTCTAGCTCCATCCACCCTTGGGTGCCGCTGGCTCTAATGGCAGGATGCACTTGGAAGGGGAGACAGAGGAAATGATGCGAAGGATGTCAGTCCTCTCGCTTCCCTGCCACGCAGGTGGCTGACCGCAGCGTGGGGTGACGGTCTGCGCGCAGTAAGTGAGCTCTTGATCCGAGCCACGACCGTCTGTGGAAGTGCAAGGCTCTGGGGAGATCTCAGCACTCAGGGTAGCTTGGGTGTTGGCAACTGCCTGAGGGTTTTCATTTAGCAGTGTGAATATCCATACTTAAAGGTAAAAAAATGCTATTTACTTCCTTTTAAATTGCTGATTCAAGTCAGTTATGTTTTAAAATACTTCAAGGTGGGCCTGTTCTCACTTTTGGTAGGTGGGCTATAAGGCTGCGCAGATACCATGATAACGTTCTCCCGCTTGCACTTCAAAAAGCAGGAAACGCTAGTTTTATCAAGGTCTTTTTATAAAATCTTCTTAGTGCAAGGAAGTTGGAGGGAACTGCTGTGGCTGCGTCCGGCGGCCCTTTGATGAAGTTTGATATACAGCGTGTCAGAGGAGCTTTGCGTGCGTGCACACGGACAGGCAGCTGCGGCCGGCGACGGGCTGCGGGGCGGTTTTGCTGGCAGAGGAGCGGTGCCGGAGTTACACGGGGAAATGGTAGGAAATGAGGGGAACACTGCCAGTCCCCAGAGCGTCTGCGTTCACTGGTGGAGATCAAAACTCCCGCTTGGGGAAAAAGCGTTATGCAAAGGCAAGAGCCGGCTTCTGCCCAACTGTCCAGGAAATTAAAACAGAGCTGTAGCTTTGCAGCAGATTATTTTGATGTGAAATGAGTTAGTGCCGGGTGAGGTGGATTGAAAACGTACGTACGCTGCCTTGGTTACAGATTTAGTTGCTGTGGTGGGGTCTCCCTGGCTGGAGGCCAGGTGCCCACCAAAGCTGCTCTGTCCCTCCCCTCCTTGGCTGGACGGGGGAGAGAAAATACAGCAAAGGGTTCGTGGGTCGAGACACAGACAGTTGAAAAATCAAAAGCAGGCATGATGCAGGGAAGATCTGCTGATGGTGGTGTAGACCAGCAAGCTACCCTTCCACTCCCATTGCTTCAAGCAGCCCCCGACAGCGGCACAGGAGGGCAGAGGAGGCAGCAACTGTGCAAAGCTGCTCACTCCACCGTGGGCATCGCCAGCCTTCAGCCTTCAAACCTGCCTCTGCCCCGGGAAAATGTTGCTTGCTGTCCATTCCCAGGGAGTGATGTCAGGGCATCAGCGTTCGCTGCCCTGGGGTAGGAGCCATGCCAGCACCATGCCCGGAGCAGGGTGTGGAGCTCCTGTGTCACGGGAGCTGCGAATGGCAGGGAGAGAGATGGGAGGTGGATGGAGCTCAGCAGCGCTCGCTCTGTCGTTTTCCACGCAGAAGTAGCAGGGGGGTGTCCAGTGTCAGACTCCAAACGTCCCGAATTAACAAGAAGGTGATAATAAGCAGTTGCTTAAAACCTTTGCCTCATGCCCCAAGGTATTTCCTGCCTTTTTCAGGGAGAGCGATGGCTGAGGCTGTTGCTGTGAGTGGTATTTCAGGAGGAGGAGCGTGCAGTGGAAACGATTCCCACGTGTGGCTGGGCTGCCTGATGTTGCGTGCTTTGTAGCAGTATCACCCGAGAGGCGTCAGGAAGCTCTTTCTTACAGGTTTGCCCAGGAGTTGCTTTTGCCTTCACTTAATGTCAGACAGAAGCCGGTTTGGGCCAGAATTATTTTTTGAGTGGAGAATTCAAATGAAGCGCAATCTGTAATTATTAAATATGGAACGGAGCAATTCCTTAATCCTCGTGAAGTACCTATGGAATGTCTGCCATGTGGTCGCAAGAGCATCTGTTGGCTGGAGCTTCTCTTGGCTTTGAACAGAAGCTTCCGATAAACTTTGCCTTAGATTGGGGTGGTTTTTAACTATTAAGCAGTGGCTGCTGCTTTGCTGGGGAGTATCCTGGGATGAGCCTTCACCAGTATTTTCAGCCACAGTTGACAGCTGTGGATATCCCTTTTTTTGGATACCCATCCTTGGAGGTCTGGTGAATTCACATTCTTGGTGGAGAACCTGGGGGAGATGGGGGGCCACAGCAGGAAGGAACCAAGAAAAAAGGATGGGCTTGGAGAGCATCAGCTCTACCGAAACATTATTCGTAAAATATTGAGTTGGTTGTGCCGTGTCTTGAGCTCTCGCAAATCAAATCTAAGCTGTTGGCCATGTAGATGAACCAAGTAGAGCTGCTCTGCTTGGGCATCATCCTTACCTGCCAAGCAGGTGCCCGTGCTGTGCCAGATGAAACCAGTGTTCTCCCCAGTGTTAGCTGTTGAAAGCAAGTAACCCCATCTCCTTCCAGAAGAGCCCCCACTTGCTGCTCTGAGGCACCCCCCCTGTAAACAAGCATGTTAAAAACACCACGAAAGAGGATGTGGTTTTCAGGGTATTGATCTGATTTCTGATTTTCTGTACTGACTGAAGGCTGCTGGGGCTGGGCTGGATACGAGCAGAGTTTCCTATCAGGCAAGAGGAAAGTATCATAGAATCACGGAATGGTTTGGGTTGGAAGGGGCCTCAAAGATCATCTAGTTCCAAACCCAAAATGTGGGGCATCCACAGCGTCTCTGGGCAGCCTGTTCCAGTGCCTCTCCACCCTCTCCGGGAAGAATTTTTTTCCTGATATCCAATCTCAATCTCCCCACTTTCAATTTAAACCCGTTACCCCTTGTCCTGTCACTACAGCCCTTGTAAAAAGTCCCCCCCAGCTTCCTTGTAGCCCCTTCAGGCACTGGAAGGTGCTATAAGGTCTCCCCAGAGCCTTCTCTTCTCCAGGCTGAACAAGCCCAACTCTCTCAGCCTGTCCCCATGGCAGAGGTGCTCCAGCCCTCGGAGTATCCTTCTGATGTTGAAGGGTCCAGAGCTGGACACAGCACCCCAGGTGGGGTCTCACAAGAGCAGAGTAGAGGGGGAGAATCCCCTCCCTTGACGTGCTGGCCACACTGCTCTGGATACAGCCCAAGATACGGTTGAGAAATATCTCCTAGAAAACAGGAAAAAATGCCATCAAGCAAGGAGAGGGCATTTCTCTTATGCACTCCCTCTTCTCTCATCCTCACATCCTTGCCCTGGCTGCCAGAGCACTTTCGTGCCTTTAAAAATAAATGAGAAAAGCAATGTTCTCTGTTGCCGAAGGGAGCTTTGGAGTCAGTTAGTAGTCCCTGCAGGCACATCTGCCCATGCCAATGCAGAGGTGAACTGGATCCCCTGGTAGTTTTGCAACCTCCCAGTTGCAAACCGGAAGGGTAACTCTCTGCTGGCAGTGAGAGAGCTTGCATCTGAAGACAAGCGACGTGTGCGCCTAGTTTTGTAAGTCACAGGTCTGCAGAACCTTTCTGCTCTTGCCCACCGTTGCTTTGGGAGTGATTTGATTTCTTTATTTAAAACAGCTGCACTGATCAAAGCTGGTCTCGGTGGTCTGTGCTCCCGCTGATAGCCAGCACCGCTCAGTCAGCAGGATGGTTCAGACCTCCTACGGGGTAGTAGCTCCAGTGGCAAAAACACCTCCTTGCTGGGATAGCTGGTTTCTACCCACGAGCTGGAGTAGCCTATCCTAGCAGCAGCGTGGGTCTTCCGGAGGGATCTGCATCCAAAGCAGGGCTTGGCCATTATAGCCCTGCGAGACAGCTCTGTTAGCGTCGTACTGCGTGTCCTGTTCGGGCTTTTACGGGTAGATCTCCACCGCAGGGCTTTGCTCCAGTGGAACTGGAGATGGACTTCAAGGAATAACTGGGGAAGGACTTAGGGAAGCTTCTTTAGAGTGTCATTTTCTAATTCATCTCTGTTTAGCAAAAGGAAGATACTTGCAAGGAACATGGGACAGTGAGACTGGAATGTTATTAGTGCTTTGATTTACTTTTTAAACTGTTTTTAACAAAGGCAGTGCTGCTTTTTTGAGGGATGTATGTTGGAGCAAAACAGAAATCGTCTACGTGCCATTTGCATTTACAGCAGAAAAGCAGCCAGGCCCAGAAAGATGCCTGCTTGTTATGTGCCTTTACACTGAACATCTTCGGGAGGCTTTCTGTGTCGGCTTGCAGCTTGAAGTCTAATGCCAGCAGCATGTTCTTGCTGTCACCTTTTTCTGTAAAGAGCAAAGGAATGAAGCCGGCATCAAAAAGCCTAAATTTTAATACCCAATGATGATCCTTTCCAGCAACTTCAAGGCAATTTTTTTTCTTAAAGATTAGTGTACAGCTCTAATGCCACGCTGCCCTGGCAAGACTAGACCAGCAGCTGGTAAGAGGCATCGATGGTGACTGAAGTTATAGTCATGCTGAGTATGCCTTTAAAGCAGTGTTTTGCATTTTCTCTGTACCAAAATTAGGCTACACATCTTAGGGTACACATTTTTTATTCAGTTAAGGATTAATAGATACCCTGGATTAGATTTTTAGGGGAATTAAAAAGCTACTCCTTTTACTTCCTTAGAGGAGAACCAGAACTGTAGCTGGGTAAAGTCCCTTTTATTTACACATTGTTTTAATAGTGAAAACTTTGCAGAAAGGTAGATCCATGAAATGGATCCATTGTAAAAGCAGCCTGATTTTTCTGTGCTGAGTAATCGTGCCTGTTCATACAGTCGGCATCAGCGGCTGCAGCAGGTTCTTTAGGAGCAGCCCCTGTGCTGCACGGCTGCCCAGCTCGGTGGAGCTGCAGCGGTTTGTGTGTCGGGGAGCATCAGGCTGGAGGAGGCTGTGCTGGGCATCACAAAAGCACTTAGAAAGCCTGTATATTAGGGATATTTAACTAAAGACGGGTAATAGGAATGAGGGGAGTGGAGCAGAGGCTCGATACGGCAGAGCCACTTGCTAAATCACGCTTAATGCCTGGTCTCTTAACTTGAGGTAACGTTTCTTTGGTGTTTCTCTCTCTCTCCAGCTTGACCCTCTTCCAGAAAAGGTTTTCCAGCAGCGAGCAAACGCTAATGCAGTGCATTCAATGGAGAAAGTAATCGAGATACACAGTGAGTATAGCCCCATTCACCCAGCTAATTCCCTGTTGGGTCGCCCTGTGGGACCCCCGTTTGGCTTCTCCATCAGCCTGGCAACTCCCCTGTTCCCTCATTCCGGTGTACGGGTGGTCGCTGTGCAGTGATGGATTTGAGCAGCCACAAGCTGGTCTTGCTGTGCAGTAGTGGTTTGTGTGATGCACGGGAAGCGGTCGATTCAGGGAAATGCTGTGATGCTCAAGGAGGAATTAGTATTAAAATCTCTTTAAAGGACAGTCTGTCCTGCACTTAGAGTGGGCTCTTACCTCCTCAAAGGCAATTCAGGTACCTCTGAATACCATATGTCTTGTTGGGTGTCGTGGCGCCCATTAATCATGAACGGACAGGCATGAAAGTTAAACTGATCGTTCCCTAAAGTTGCTAACATTTTAGGTTTATTTAATGTGGGAGGTTAAAATCATTGTAGCTGAAGCTCTCCTGGACACATTCTTGGGGGATGGAGAAAGATGTCTGAGTAATACAGCAATCCCACCGCTATGTCCTGACAACTTCCCACTTTAAATATTTGTGTACTAAAACTGGAGTGGGCTAGACTCCCTTCTACAGGGCAAAACTGGACCTTAAAAGGGACAGGGGTTCAGCCCCAGTTTGACATCCCAGGTGTCCTTAGGCATGTGCAGGTGCACATTTATGCTGTCAGTACCTTTTGGATTGAAACCTAGATCTTCCAGACCCGGCAGCATTGCAGCACCATCTTTTAATACAGTAAAATCATAGAATCACAGACTGATTTGGGTTGGAAGGGACCTTAAAGCCCATCTAGTCCCAACCCCCCTGCCATGGGCAGGGACACCCTCCACTAGACCAGGTTGCTCAAAGCCTCATCCAGCCTGGCCTTGGACACTTCCAGGGATGGGGCATCCACAGCTTCTCTGGGCAACCTGTGCCAGTGCCTCATCACCCTCTCTGGGAAGAATTTCATCCTGATATCTAATCTATACCTCCCCGCTTTCCATTTAAACCCCTCACCTGTGAGTAGCATGGCACATACTCACAGGGGTCTCTCTGGTCTCACCTTGCAAGCTGGGGCTCCCTTGGCGTGTATTCCCAGGAACCCGCTTTCACGTGCAGCTTCCTCCACAGCCCTGGGACCTCAAGACGGGTGAAGGTTACATGTTTCATAGGTGTGATGAGTCTTCCTCAGGCAGGTCTCAGCCATCTGTTGGGCCCGGGAAAGCGGGAGCGCGGTGCTGGACCCGTAACGGTGCAGGTGCCCTGACCGCCTTCTCTTCTCACCTCTACCCCAGGCAAGTATTGGCATTCACTCCAGCGTTACTCCTCCACGGTGGGCTACTCCCTGGTCGAGGCGCAGAAGTGCGAGAACGAGGAGGCGGAGACGGTAACAGCCATGGCATCTCTGTCAGTGGGCGTGAAGCCAGCTGAGAAGAGGTGGGTCACTTCCCGTTTATCATCACATCTCCCAGTCTACCCAGGCAGGAGGAGCCGTGGTGGGCAGTTAATCCTCTCCTTTTCACTGTTGCACACGCATTCCTCGCATCTCCTGCCCTCCGTGGGGTATCCAAAGACCCCCTGGGCTGCGGGAGAGCAGCAGTGCTGTGAACTCTGTGTGTGAGTGCACGCTGTGCCTCACTCTTCTGCTCCCGCCGGGGCTGAGTGTAGTTTTGGACCACAAGAGGAGATTGATTTTGCTGGAAATAAAAAGTTCACGTTACACAGGTGAAAACATACTGTCTAAAAACCCTTCTTGGTGGCAAGTTTTAATTCCAGGTGAGCCAGCTGAGCACAACTGCCTGGGTGGGAAGGTGATGGGAACGTAAGGCGTTAGGACTTAGCACCACAAATTGTCCAACTCTCTCTTGTTCAACCGTCTCTTCTCTCTTCCCCCTCTGCCCATCCTGCCCGGCTGTGAAATCGCTCAGACCTGATGATGAACCCATGGAAGAGGAACCTCCCCTGTAGCATTCACCTTCGAGCTGGAGTTCTCCTGTCTGTTCGTCTTCGTCTTGAAGCTCTGCCAAGAAGCTTTCTCTTGTTACTCCTGTGTCCTGTCATGGTTTTTTCCAGAATACGGAAGGACAACCAGGTGTAAAACAAAGCAACCGAAAAAAGAAATCTCTCCATATCTATACACGTCTACAGTATGTATTTGCCGAAAAAGAAAAATGCCGGCAAAGAGCAGGAAAGGACTGACACGCTGGGCACTCTTCCTCTGGTCCTCACTGGGAGTGGAAGGGGGAACGACGCCCGTGAAGTCTTTGGCAGAGTTGCCAAAAAAAAATAAAAGGAAAAAAAATATAAAAAAAACAACAAATCAAAGATTCAGCAACAACACTTACGGAAACACAGCAAACAAACCTTAACGTAGAACTGGTGCTTACGAATGGATCACCCACAATTCAGCAATCTCCGCTTGAACCACTCGGCCCATCTTGTAGTTTCATTTCTTGGATTTTTTAAATGGCTCTTGCCTGCCTGTGAGTCGACGACGTTCTTGTCGAAACCAGAACAATGTGAGGTGGTGTATTTTTAACGGGGAGGGACAGGGAGAGAGGGACTCGTCTTACAGCTAAAGGAAAGGGAAAAGAGAAGGGGGGAAATGGTAGCCCAGATGGAGTCGGCTTTATTGTCTCCAAAGCCATCTGAAGATGAGTTTGTGCCTTTTTTTTTAATTGATGGATTTGGTGCAGCTGGATTTTCTGAAGTTTGAGGAACAATGCCTTAAGTAAAAAAAAAATAAAAAATAAAAAACACACACACAAAAATTAAAAAAAAAAAAACAAACCACAAAACATTAAAAAACCCACAAAGAACGCAGCAGTTCGTGAATATTTTTCCTCTAGTCGGGAAAGCCAAGAACTGCCATCAGGAAGGAAGACTTTTTGGCTTGTGCTGGCATGATGGTGGGAAGCAGGCATCAGCTGAACAGAGCGTCTCCAAAAACTGTCTACAAGTTTGGATTTGTTTTGTTTTCTTTCATTGCTGTTTCAGGAAAAAAAAAAGAAAAAAGAAAAAAAAATTAAGGTAGTTGCCAAGAAAGTGGCAAATACTGTTGGGTCTTTGAAATTCAACCATTTTTAAAAACAAATTTTCAAATGTTTTCTCTCTTCTACATTATCGAGTAATTGAACTTATCAATTTGGTTGTTGAAGCATGTATTAGACACAAACGCAGGTTTAAGACTGGAATGCTTTTGATTAAAAGCAACTAGCATGAGATATTGCTTAAATTGTTAGGTATAAATATATATATGTGTATAATGTATATTCCAAATGTATTCCAAGCTTAGAAACCGGATTCCTATGAATTATTGATGAAAATATTTATGATGCATTTATAGAAAACTATATGTAATAAATGCATACTATAACAGTAGCCACTGGGAAGCTCCCTAGGGACAGCTGTGCGAATTGGAACGTAAAAGGTGCTTTTGGAAAAGGATCCAGGTTGAAACTCGAGGACTTTCAGACGACAGGTTGGAAAGTTTTTCAGAAAGCCAACACGTTAGCCACTGGGCAACTACCCTAAACATTTGTATTTTAATTTAAGGTTTTTAGTTGTGATCCTTTTCTAACAAAAAAAAAAAGAAAAAAATAAGAAAAAAAGAACAATGAGTTTTTTATAGCGAAGACTATGAATTTGCTGTTAATTTTTATATCGATATTTCACAAAACCCTAAAGAAGCCTTGTTTGTGTGACTCTGACATTTCTTTTCTGTTTGGCAGGTTTCGTTTCCGAACGGCAATAGCGTCTAAACCTTTCTTCCTCCCACTTTTCTTGCTTGTACATTATTTTCCTTATTTCTTTTAATTTTTTTTTTCCCCGTTTTTTCTCAAGTCTTTTGTACAGTGAGCAGCTTTCTGCGGGCGTAAGGAACTGTGGCAGATTGTCAGAGTTCATTTTTCGGCAAGGGTGCGTTTTATCGAGGAGGAGGGAACGCGATGGGCTCTTTTGTATAACGATACCGCCAACTGTATATTTCCTCGGTTCTCTTGTAGTAGCTGTGTAAAGAAAATAAGGAGTTTTCTTACCTTCGACGCGGTCTTATTCCAGTGGGCGACGTCTTTGTCCTCCGCGCGGATCGTAGCGAGGACTGCCGGCGGCCGCGGTAGCTGCCCGCCGTCGGGAATGCTGTCGGACGCTCGTGGCGTTTTTCTCTCCGCCGGACAGACGGACACGCACGCACACCTCCCCACGTCCTCTTTCTGTGTCTCTTTTCTCTCCTCCTCTTCTTCCCGTCGCCGGTAGGGTTGGAGAACCTTTCCTTGAAGGTATTTTTTTCCACCCCCGATGAGGTCGGTGCCCCGCGCCGGCCTCGGCAGACGGGAGAAGCAGCACAGCCCTGCCGCGAAGAGCCTGAGCAGCTTCAGAGGAGACCGGCTCGACGCGCGTGCCGTCGTAGGCAGCGTAGGGTAGCACACCCCCCTCGTCCGAACAGCCAAGGGTAGCTTTTTTTTTCCTTTAATTCTTGCTTTATTCTGTAACGATGACGACTGACGGGGTCGCTTCCAGTAACTTATTTCTTTCCAGTTCTCGAAGCGGCCGTTTTCATTCCATTCAGGACTCACTCGCGGGAGGAATTTGAGGCGTAATCGCACGTGTGAGCGAATGCGGGAGGCTTTTTCTTTTATTCCTGGGTTTATAATGCAATTTAAAAACCAGACACTACTGTATTTGAGTTTTGCAAACCCAAGTACGTGTTAAAATTACCAGTAGCTTCGGTCGTGTAGCACCATCCTCAGCGTAATTCTAGAAATAATCTTCCCGTGTGAAAACACGACGTACCTGGAGATATTGTGGCTTGGTTTGGGGTTGTTTGTTTGTTTTCTTTTCTTTTCAACCGACCACTTTGCTGCTGTGATCTGAAATTAATCTGGCTGCCGAATCTGGTGACTGACCTTAAATTTTCCTTTTGCTGTGTGCGCGCCGCGGGCCGTAACCACGTTTACACGATCGCTTCTGTTGTCAGCTCTTCCCTGGCGGGTGTGTGTATTTCTCCTCTCCGTCGTGGCAAAGCTTTTTTCTTTCATTTTCTGTGTTCCTGAGAGCTGCCGGCTGGCCGTGCTGAGCCGGTTTCTTTCTGAAATCCGAAGGAGCTTGTCAGGGTGCCGCCTCCGTTTCTTTCCATCAGCTTCTTGCCAGAGCCGTCGGAGCTCGTCTCCTCCAAACTCCCGGTGACGTGGATACGTTTCGCAGCGGCGCGCGCTCCCCGGGCAGAGGCCGGGAGGCTCTTCAGGGCTGGTGCAGGCGCGGAGAGGGAGGAAAGAGCCCTCGTTTTGAGGCTCGCCAGGGTTTTTTCACCTTTTGAGCCATTAGCTTCTTCATTTCAGGTGACTTGGCCGCAGGGCCGCC
>NW_010274171.1:0-19892 GCF_000690775.1 Eurypyga helias
ACCCTCTTTACTAATTTTTAAGATGACAAGTACCTTACAGACACCGTTACAGTAAATTTTTCTTCCTGTTCTACAAAATGAGTGAAAATGTGGCTGGGGATGGTAGTGTTTTGGTTTTGTTTTTTTTAAATAACGTTCTTAATTTAATACTGAGGTAGAAACGTACCACTTAGCTTGTGCTACTGACTGGCTTCTGAATAATTTCTACTGCGTATTCTGTTTGGCTGACAGGCTTTGTAGAAGACCACTTACTCCACGCCGACACTAGCTCTACCAGCTGCAGGCTGCGTTCCACGTTCTGCTTAACGACGAGGAAAGCCAAACGCTCCAGTTTGTGCGGAGCACATCCAGCATGAAGTCTCGTCCCAATGAAGTTAAACTCACCCAAGGGCACTGCAGTTGCTAACAGCGACTTAGCATTGCTCTCACAACACACACATTCGATGACGCCGTTTCAGAAACGCTTCCACGGTAGGGAAGCTGTGTAAAAATCCCCCTGAAAAGGATCGCTACCCCTGTGGCTGCCAGGCTCCAGCCCTTTTAAACGCAAGGCAAGGACCGTCAGACCGACCTACAGTGTTATCCCAATCCATGTTCAGGATAATCTCCCAGACATCTGACCAACTCCTTAATATTCGCACGAAGGAGTAACGTTTCGTTTCCCCTGGAAGACCCCGTAAAAACTTCCACGCTTTCACCTGAGGAACAGCTCACAGACGCCTGCCTGATGCCCGCTCACTCTTCCGCGGGCCTGTACATTTTACCACAGCCGGGAGAGAAAGACCGAGTGCTTCCCTCGAGGGCACAACACGGATTTCGAGGAAATAACAGGTATTTGGGAAAGGTCGCAAGTGGCAAACGCGACTTGCTCCATCTCTGCCGTTCGCCGTTGGCAGCACGTGCAGGCCTGCAGTGAAAAGGCAGACAGCAAACGTACTTACGCTGCAGCGCCCTGCCGCGGTACTCAGAGGTCAGCACTGTATTTTATTTTTAAAGCTTAGATTTTTAAATCAAATACAGTTATGCTCTTAACAGCATGGAGGCAAACCTGCTCCCTGCATTCTAACCACCTCCCCATTTCCTCTTCTCCACCTTCCCCAGAAGCTCCCCAGCAGCTCACTCACCAGCAGCACCTAATACCCCCACATCTCCCAGGTATAAAGAGTATTTTGGGGTTTTTTACATAGGCGGAAGAGCTCCATAAATCACTTAGTGTCTGGTGATACAAATATTAGCCCTGCTTCCAAGATTACTGTGTTCTCCTCGCTGGCTCAGGTGCCGCCAAGACAGCAACAAGATACAGAGACTTGACCCCAAAAGCCCTCCTCTCCCGGCCTTTCAGCCCTAGGAAGGGCTGCAAGGAGTAACAACACAACTGAAGAAGCTCTGCTTCAGGTGGCATTTGTGACCTGAGTACTGTTCTCATAAAATGAACGAGCCCACGAGCACGTGGGCCGTCACCTCAGGGTACCACCGGGAAGCATCCCTCTCCACCTCACTCCCCAGCAGCAGGCATGGCGATAAAAGCAAGAGCATCCCAACGACTCAGTAGGCACAGCGATGTCCAGAAGCACCCATCTAAGCAAGTGCCACGCTCCGGAATCACCGTTAGGACCACAGGCCTTCCTTACACCCTTTACCCTTTCACAGACAAACTCCACAGCCGGAAATGCAGTCAGCCAAGAAGGAAATCGCTTCGGATCTGTCCGGAGCTCTTCTACCACCCTGTCTGCTTGGCACCACAGCAGCTTCTAGTAGGGTTCCCATTTCTCTCCTAGCCACCCACATTATTACAGCCTCTGCAAATTCCAGATGGGAACACAGTATTCACATCAATATTCTACAGAAGCAACAGCATCACCCAGAAGTTGCTTCCAGAGGAATACTTTGCGCACCTACTGCACGCCATAAGAAAATGTTCTCTTCCAGCGCAGTGCACTGCAGGTAGGGAAGGAGCAAAGGCTCATCGCACACGACTTTTCCCCCTTCAGTCAGTTCTGGGGCTGCGGTACAGCGCGGTCTGTCAGCAGATGTGCTTGGAAGGCCTCTTCAGCCTTCGGCAGTTCTCCCCGCTCAGCCCTCGTTTCTCACCCCGAACACAGTTCCCTCACAACTTCACTGTGGGCTAGCTGCTGCTTGCAGTGTGGGTGGGAGGCTGTGTCTGCAGGCCCCGCTCAACTCAGGAGGGCTAGAGGCCCTCTAAAACACCCACCCGATGCTCGCTTAGGGCTCTCGTACTACGCCTGAGCAGCCTTCAGCGTGCACAACAAGGGGGCTCTTCAGGCAACAGAATACATCCAGTTTTATCAGAAAGACCAAAATAAACTTTGAACTCCTAGGAGAAAACTCTAACAGCACTTTGGTATCTAAACATTCCCATTCAAAATACTTTTATATGTCAAAATGTAGATAGTGTTGGAGAAAAAACAGTAATATTTGTTGACATTCTTAACATAGCATCATATTTTATGCCATAACAACAAAAAATAATCAGCAGTGCCTTGTTAAATATGTATTTGCTACAGCAGCCATCAGATACACACACTGAAAAAGGTTCTTTACGTCACATCTTGGAATTTGAAACAGGCCTGACCTCTGTCATTCACACAGTGTTCTGGGTTGCACATCTGCGAGCCTGTGGCTGCAACTTCCTAACAAGGGGAGGAAGGATGTTTAGCCAAGCAAAGCTCTGCAAAACCAAGCAGATGAGTTCCCAGCTTTCATGTTCTGGGAAGCGAGTTATCCACACAAGCAGATTTACTGTATTACAGCAACGTATACCCAGGCCAAAGCAACCCATGAAACTCTGCCCTCTCCAGAGAGTGGAGCCTCAGCGCTTACTTGACTGGGAACAAGATTCCGTGGGATTCCCGACAGCCTTTGGCAAAGTGAAGTAGCTTGCCAGCGTGCCTAAATCCCTGCCTTTGGCTGAGTGGAAGAAATCAGGAGTATAACAGCTTGTCTGTTTCTGTTCTACTCTCCTTGAATCTTCTTTGTATGATGATTTTAATTTTGCCAACACGTAATAAAAAAAACGTAAATTTAGACGCAGGGAGAGTGGATTCTAGGTTGAGATTCTCTTAGGATAATGACAACTCGGGACTGACACACATATGCAAATTTAATACGTACCTCAGTCGTTTGGACTAAACTGTTGGATCAGTCCAACCTTACAAAAACTGGAATATATGCCAAGTGATAAAGCGGGAGTTCAGTTTTGAGTGAAATTAGCACCTAAAGACGCCAGTAGGGAGGCATGCCCCTCACACAAGAGCAAACAAGGCAGTAGCACAGGACCACGCCTCCAGAATCCCCCTTTGCAACTGCTACAGCAAGACCCGCTTGCGAGACTCGAACCAACGGCTTTGCCGAGAGCACCAAAACGCTCAAACCCACCTCCGAGTTCAGACCCTTCCAGAGTTGCTCTTGAATGTGAGTACACGCTGTGCCGGGCAGCTGACTCGAACCTTTACAGCAGGCAGTGCAGACCACAGGAGGTGTTTAAATGTAGGTGATTTCACAACAACGAAATGCATTCGAATCAGAACATTTTGGTTCACCTACAACACTTACTCACATAAAGGAATTTCTGATGTGTAATAGAGTTGTTTCAGGGCTGTTTGCTCACAGGAGGTGATGGAGGAGAAAAACTGTTCCCCCTTACTTCCCACTCCAGCCGTACTCACATTTGGTCATCCCAACACTTGCGAGGCCAGGGCTGCAAAAGCCAACGGCAGCTATAACCACGCGATCCCTATCCAAGAGCCAGTTCCTGACACAATTCTCTAGTACTTTAAGTAACCACCAATAAACGAAAGCTGTAAGTTAAAACAGCTAGAATCCTCCAAATGTACTCCCACCTTTGGTAAGAATCAGAGGTAGAACGAACCTTTAGAGCATAATTCTTTAATGCAGGTTCTTGTGGAATCTGAGACGCAAACGACTCAGAAGTGTATCTGCATTTCAAGAAAAAATGAGACCGTCTCAAGCTACGTTACAGTCTGGATTTCAGTACAGAGCCTGATTTCACACGCAGATGTAAAGCGTTTCTGTATTACAGAAACCTGATTCCTGCTCCAAACTGAACACCATCACATATCCTGAAAAGAGACAAACAATAAACAACATAAGTGATATGCAATGAACCGATGAAAATAAATCAATTCTCCCTAGCCCCAAATTCCCTAGGTTTTCAATCTTCGGAAAGTTAGAGTTCAAATTTTAGCTGACAAAGGCTTTTTTAAATAAATGCTTTGCCTATCTGTCACCCATCTGGAGTATTTACATTTGCAAACTAAAGCCCATAATTTTCAAATTGCTGTTATTCATTCTCATTTCACCTGAATGACAAGCAGAAACATAATACAACTCCTGTACAAAATGCAGAGTTTCTCACACAGGATTCACAGGCAAGAACAGGCTCCCTGAAGCTTTTCTGTTACATACTATAATATTTACTTGGCGTAGGATAATTGGTTGCTAACAAATTAATTCCTTCTCCCTTTATCTGAAGTTAAACTTGCTTTCATTTTCAAGCAAAGACATTAAACTTGTTATTTATCCAATCATTTGGTTTTGGAAGGCTTAAGAAAATCCCATGAGCTATTCGAGCGATCATTTCCCCTAAAGAAATAAAACCTGCTAGCCAGCTACTCATACATTCCAACAGCTGATCTCCAGTTCAGCAAACCTTGAAACCCGAGATACAAAGTCCTCAACCAAGACTGTGAAACCAACAGGAATACAGCCAGCTGCAAGAAGAGCATCGAGTGCTGAAAAATCTCTCAGCTGGCACAGAATAAAGTCTAAAGACAGCAGTTCTCTCTGCCAAAACCAGATAGAAGCGCAGTAACCTCTAAAACCAGTTATTATTTAAAAAAAAAATGGAGTATAAACCAAACCTGTCACCAGACTGTACTCCCATGGGGAAACAGTAGTTAAGTTCCAATCTAGCAATGTTTCCAAGCCGGAGCACTATTCCAGCACCATAAGACCATCGCATATATTCCGCCAGTTTCTGCAGGTGAGCCCTGGGACCATCACCTGAAAGCAAAAGAGCAGGAGCACAAGAGTCAAAGTAGGCTGTCCAGGTGGTCAAACGCTAACTGGATTTTCAGAGCTAGAAGGCAACTTAGCAGCACCTCCTGCAGATTCAAAAATCTATCTGCTACCCCCAACTCCCGTAAATGCCATTACCCCAGACTCAAACTGCTACGATTTTAGTTGGACTGCTGGGTGATCTTCATTTCCCACCCTATGCTACCTATGTGCATGAATCTGGAAATGAGGACGGCAGACTTAAAAGTCATCTGTGGGTCTCTCTTAGTTTTAAAGGTGATTGGTCTGCTTTTCAAGTGTGCACAAAGTGTCTCCCTCCCACACGGATGCCACCTCTCTTCCATCAAGCGAGGGAGACATCAAATATCACTATATCCACAAATTGATTGAACCGATAAACTGTACACTAATACGCTGAACTCTATCTCCAAGAAAGTTGATGGGGGGGGGGGGGAAAACACAACAGCAAAGCATCAGCTACCACATCCTCACCTACACTCCCACACCACCACTTTGTGTTTACCTCATCCCAGAAAACTGTAGGATCCCCCTAAAACATCACCTTCCTGTCTCCCGTTAGATTGGTGTCCAGCAGGTTGACCGACCACGCTGGGCTGCGAACATCACCAACACCCAGACACTACTGTTACCACCCTCGCTCTCTTTCCTACAAATTGTGCTAGAATTTATGCAGAGAGCTAAAAAGACTACTGGCAGTCTGCCAAATACAGAGGTTAACAGCAGCAGCTTTTTGAGAGGCCCCAAAATATACGCAGTAAACAAACCACTTCTGAGCAAACAGACACATAACAGCTCTCTTTTTGCTGTTGCATGTATATGAGAAGCAGGTTTTGTTATACATAACTCCATGGAGACTTACCATAGTTAAGGTTGCAGAGGTTTCCAGCATTAAGGAAGAAATGTGTTCGGAAAAGGTCTCCAAATCCTCCCCGGCCTGGCCGGAAAGGGAGAGGGGTGTACAGATGCAAGCCTCCGGCCCAATAGGCTTCTCCTCCCAAGTAATCACCTATTTAGGGAAAACATTGGAATAAAAGAACTTACTGTGGAATATATTAAAAGAACAAGAACACAGCCTTATGCTGTTTTATGCTCTCTCTTTTACAACTCTTGTCACGTGCTTTGAGCTCCCACCAATGTTGCCACTATCAAAAAATTACCACTTAGACAATTAAACCTTCCCAGTAAATTGCCCTTTTCCTTCATTCCCTCACCCAAACAGCCTGGGGTATGCATCCACTTGTTCATCGGCGACTGCCCCTGAACACCCCTTGTACTTGCCTCAGTTTAAATAAAAAAAATGGGAAATCGATACAATTAAACAATTAGCTCTATATACTGAACACTGGATCCACTGATAGCAGCAAGTCACCAGCAGAGCAAGGAACAGAACTGAGGAAGCTCCTGGCTCTGCAAAAACCTCTCTTATCAGATTACCTTTCCCCTAAGGAAACAAACGCTGGATCAAATAGAGGATTTCATGCGACGCTCACTATAACCATCTTTTGGGAATGTTTTCAGCTGCTTACTAATTAAGGTGACATACCGGAAGTACGCAGGTCGGAACACATATTTGGTACCTGGTTTGCAGAAGAGGCTTATGGCTTAACCAAGAACTACCTGGCTTTATTCCATTGTGAACCAATACGCAACAACAGAGCAAAGACACAACACTTCTCAAAGTGCAGAATGACCGTGCTGATGCTTAAGCTACACAAAGCTTAGGGACAGAATTTGATTCTTTGTTACACACTAATATTTGCAGTATTGTCAGAGGAGTGGGGTTTTGAAGTTTCAGACCTTCACTCTGGGGTCCAATGCTGTACATGCTGAATCCACGCACGCTTGTTGGTCCACCAAGGTAAAACCTAGTGAATACAGTTAGATTTAATGCTTTACTTGAAGGACATATTTGAAAATATCTAGCCACACTTCTAACATTGCTTTGCAGAGTTACAGGTTACTTGGTAACAGGATTAGTAAAATGCATTTAAAGAAATACAAGCAATTATATCTACATCTAAATCCCAATGCATTCGGCAAAATTCAAAATAAATGAAAGCACTAAAAATAAAAAAACACTCTTCCATCACCTACAAAGATCAGAACTGAAGGTCCCCCAGGACTGAAGAAGAATCAGAACACTGCCTGATTCTGTCTGTTGAAGTAACTTTGACAAAATACTGTACTGAAGATGTATCACATGCGAGGTTGCCACTTGGCAGCTACTGTAAACAAATTCAAGTCTAAATGGTTTCTGCTAGCGATCTTTAGACACAGGTGTTGCAGGGCAAAACTGCCTAAAAAGTCCACAGAGTTATAAGACAGCTTTACTTTTAAAAATATGGTATTACCTGTGCCTGACAAAATTCTGTAGATGGTAAATACCATTTTGCAACCATAAATACTGTCAGGCAGAGCTACTACATAGCAAACTACACATTTATACCACCCCAGTATGAAAAAATCAAACCCAGAAAGCACAGCTTGAGCAGCAACATTCAATTAAAGCTAACTAGAAATTTATTTTATTCTCCTCAGAACCAGAACTACTACTGCTTCTCTCTTCCACTATAGGGTTTTCTTTGTATGTTTCCTGGGTTGACTGAAAAAAAATAAGAAATGTTTAAAAAACTTGCCTATCAGCTATACTGGATGGCTTGTCTCCAATAGGTACTAGCATTCCACCCCAAAGTGATGCTGAGAAAACCTTTGGAGAGAAAAAGAAGTTGTTTATTAACACGTATTACTTCATTTCCCTAAAAAAATAGCATTAGTAAAATTTCATCGTTCAGGAGCAGGCAGAGCTCCCATCAGCCTGACAGAAAGTTACAGATGATGACAGTGCATCCACGGGTATCACACCATCAGCAATGGTATTTTCAGGAAACTCTGGATCATTGCTGCCCTCTTCCTTTTAGGCAGTGCCACATGTTGGAAAAGTCAGAGCGGCACGTTTGACCCACGTGCTGCTTTCACAGCAGCTAAAGGGAACACTCATCCAGCTCCTCTTTTCTTAAGAATTTTCATGTCTTGAAGTAAGACAACACTGCTGACACAAATGACTCCTGGCAATTTTACACCTATAGGAGGCTACCAAAATGTACCCTTATTACCTGCCTGTAAATCAGCCTTAGAAATGAAACCTTCTGCAACTCACTATGCTGGCACCACATCCATCATTACTGCTTACCTCTGCAGTAATTCTGGGGACCCAAACCACTAGAATACATACATTTAGTCATTTCCTTGCTGCCTGTGTACCAAGGAGATGGTACTGCCAGACGGTGAGACCTCTCCCTAGGCTAAAGGCGCTGGGTAATTAATGTTACAGCACGCTCCTGCTCCCTTCCGCCCTGCGTCCCCCGGCGCCTCCCCTGCCACGATCAGACGCGAACTCCGCACGCACAGACCTGGTTACACAGCGCTCGGCACGGGGGAAAGCCAGCTGCACGCTGCGCTCCCCAGCGACGGATCGCAAGATCAGGTACACCACCCCAGGAGATACGCCTCGCTCTGGTGCGCCGCGTAGGCACACCAGCAGCCATGGGAAAAAGCAGAGTCCTCTTGGCGCAGCCGCAAAGCCACTGAATTACTCCACAGGAAAACTCCTTTCTCAGCCGACGGGCAGCAAGTCATCGAAAGGTGACCAGAAGCGCAGTGCCTTCTCTCCCACCGCAGGGGAAGCGCAAATAGGATGATGACATAAGAAAAGGACACAGCAGACGGCTTTCAAATGCCCTTCTGCGTTGGCCTCACGGCTCTAACTCAAGAGCTTGGCTGCACCGAGTCGCCCAAGAGCGAAAAAGCATGGAACTGCAGACTGACAGATCCTCGCAGCATCAGCCAATTCATATCAGCGCTACAGAAGTAGTTTGGAGCTTTTCACTTGCACTGCTGGCATGATGCTAACATTATTCCAGTCTCCTAGAATTTCTTCATTGTTCCAGTACTTCTTAAAAAGCTTTCAAGAGGCTGAGATCTCAACTCTTGTTTTGTTTAGCAAGTTGGGATGCAAATTATTGTAACTCCTGATTTTGAGTTTTTCGTACCTGAAGCTGCTGGTTTAACTCCCCACTGACCTATAAGAACTTAATGCACCATCTTCGTGTGATAAAGAACCACTTTCTAAATACAGACAGAAATATTTCAATACACAGTTAAATTCTTATTTCACTAAGCAGAAAAACACCTATTTCCACCTACTACTAGCTCTATGCTGTTAAAGATGCCTGAAACTTAAGAGCTCTGTGTTCTCCTAAGAAGCTGGAGTACATTGGACATGAACTTGGAGTCATCCAGTCGTTACCTCTGAATGAAATACAGTCGGTACACCCAAGACCTGCTCTGCCAACCAAACCAAGAGTTCCCAGTGATGAAGACACAAGAATTTGCTCCCTAACTGCTCAGTTGCTCCAAACCTAAGTACTAACGTAGGCACACCACACCATAAAATCTGGGATGTGCTCTGCCTACAGGACGGCAAGGCTGGGGTCTCAAACTTGTCACACTACTGTGTCTTCCATATTGGAACTTAGATTGTTCATTGTGCCCAAATATGAGGAAGTCCAAAATGTTGCAGTGCAACGTTAGTGCTGCAGTGAAATCAGCCCTCCCATTTTCACCCAATAATTTTACATACGAGAAATAATTACATGCTAGGATACCAAAATCAGTAGTCATATATTCACAATTTACAGTGAAAAAAGTAAACCAAGATCAGTCAGAATATTCATAACCAAGTGAAAGAAACAGAACAAAGGCTGTAATAAGTTTTTGAAAAATCACTCTTAAGATCACAAAGAACAGAGAGGCCCAACATTACTCCTGCATGGAAAACAGTTCACATGGTTAATTGTCAAACAAGACGATCTTTCCAAAACGCCCACTTCCCAAGGGACTATGCAAGCAGGAATGTCAGGCTAAAAATAAAGAGGGTTGCATTTTCAAAACACTAACCAGCCATCTTTCACGTCCATGATCACTTCCTAGTCCATGATGAATAACCTTAAGGCACATATTGAATAACCTCACTTGCCAACCCAGAACAATTACTGAAGTATGTTAAAAAAAATTACCGAATCCCAGATAAGTTGCTTATTCAACTGAAATTCAAAATCCTCTTTCAGAAAGCTCACATCTCCACCCGTATAGCCAGCCAGCTCCTGCAAAGACATAAGTTTATGAAAGTCACAACAGATATTACATCTTTCTTCCCTCTAAAAGTTCATCAGCACAAGCAGTGTTTTCTGTACAAGAAATACAGATACACTGGTATGGAGAGAACCGAATTCTGGACCAATGTTCTGATGGAGATGCATGGTTTTCCAAAGAGCTGCATTTTTCTCCTCCAAATATTAAACCGAGGTATCGCTTTCTGATTCATTTTATAAACGACGGCAAAATAGAACGGAGCTGGAAAGTTCAGCACCCAAAATCCAAACTTTTCCTGTATTTACCTAGGCCTGAGAAGATTTCAAATGTTCTAAAAGCAGGGCTGAGGAAGCAGCCAGCCAGCTGCACTGCACCAGTGCTAGCTGAACACAACAGGGGAAGTGACTGAATCAGCGTTAGGGACAGCATCTGACAAATGATGTGTCAACTGAACCCTGAATTACAACCACCAACAGGATAGTTCACTGCTGCTAAGGAACAGCAGCACTTCTAGTTCCAATGGCCTTTCAAAGCAATCTGCTTCTAAAGCAGAAGTTAATGCTGCTGAGGTATTAACCCATACAGGCAGAAAAGCCAGCTTTTCTAAAAGCTCTGAAAGCACCTGTAATATTTTCTGTGCCAAAATGATACAGGTGTATGCCTTGGAGAGTTATTTTTACCCAGTCTTTCAGCTGTAATTCCAAGCATTACAAACTTCGTAAAGAGCAGCAGGACCACAGCCTCATGTCACAAGGACTAATGCGTGCCGTAAAGCGTAAATACCGCCAGGGATGATGTATCCTGGCTAATAAATAATTTAATGCTAATGGAACGATGAAACGGCTCTGCTGTTTGACCAGTGTCGTACGAATGAGAACTTGCCACCATAAAAAGGGTTTCACGATTTTAAAAGGCACAAGCTGCAAAGATTAAAAGTAAATACTGGTCATCACTTGATCCTCACCAATTTACGACTCATTTCTTAACAGTTAATTTCTAACTCCAGACATTTTTAACACAAACAGCAATTAGATAACTTAAAACTTCCACAAACCCATCTAGAGATAAAATCCACTAACGGCGTAAGTGATTTAATATTACCTGATTGATTTTCAGCAAAGCACCTCGCCTCGGCAAGATTGAGGAGTTCCGGGAATCAATCACCATGGCATGCTGAAAGGAATCAAACATCTGGTTTTAGGTTTTCCTATCTGCTGAGTACCACAGAGTGACGCTGTCGCTTTCCTTCCAATGCTGTGCAAACAGTGGAAGACAACCCCAGCTCTAGCTAAGGCTAGTGGAGCTTCATGGATTTGGGAACAATATACCGACAGGCTAACTGCGTTTTGCATTTCAAGGCCACGTGAAACACAGGCATTTGTACCTTTGGGCCATGGTACACACCAGAAATAGAGCAGCAGCAACGCCCCAGTAGAAATCACCAATTCTGTGACAGTAAGCTGCAAATAGTTTACCTCCTACAAGTTGTAAGCTACGAGTTAAAGGTGAGAAGTGATCAACTACGACTAGAGGAAGGAATATTTAGAAAGGGCACAGCAACCGTAGGATGAGGAAATTCACCATCTTCTAAGCAACAAGACAATTCTGCCAAGGGACAGCAGACGACATGGAGGGAGGCCCCACAGAAGGCAGAAGCCAGCCTACACAGGAGTCGGGCACCTGGACTTCCTGATGACTTGGTGCGAATGACCAAACAGCAAAAGACACTTGAAATAAAACACGCTGCCTACCAAGACAAAAAGCTCCTTTGGTATCGTTTGTAAACATTAGATTACTCAAAATAATGTGTTTTTAAACAATATCAGGAAAAAGCCTTACAGAGAGAGAAGACTTGAGGGAGTGTCCACTCTCTTCTCGAACAGAAAAGGATGCTGTTCTGGCAAGGCAGCCAAGCTCTCTCCACACACCCTCCCACTTCAGTGTGTGATTGGTCTTCCAGATTGGAATCTGCAAATACAGAATTGGATAAGGCATGAAAAAAATTTTGACACAAAATTAAAATAAACATTTCCTTGAAAAACCTTTCTCTCTAAAGTTTATTTACACATGAGCCTGTCTTTTTCTTTCCAAACTTCTTGGATCAGACACAAACCCTTTCTCATTTCAGAGTAGTGCTAATTCTGCTCCAGCCAAGACCATTTCTCCAGGCAGATGCACACACTACTTAATCCATCCCAAATGAAAAATACCTTGAATCGGGTTCATACAGCGAGCTAGGCAACCAGCTGCCTCTCTGAAATGGTACTATTAAGCATTAAAAATCTGGAGAAAAACACATTAGCATTTTTATATGGACAAAATACTGTGGAATTCTAAGAAAAAGACTAAAAGCATCACCTCTGTCATTTTAAAATTGTCAACCTCTTTTAAACAATGACAAGTTAGCCCTTTGCATAAATGTTTCAATTATTAAAAAAAGGTAAACCACGTATTTGTGAAAGCCAGCTGTGACCTGAATTACATGTAAATGAAGCACGTGTTCCAGAAAGATTTGGGCTACACTTACATTAAATTCTGTTGATATCCCTCTATCAGTTTCACGAAGCGAGCTCCAAGGGAACTGTCCAGTTACTTTATACAGGTTAACTGAAAAACTGAAACACAGCATTACTGGTAGGTTTGAAAGTGAAACTATTTACGTAGGTGGCGTTTTACATTCTCACAAAAACTTAAGAAAGCAGCTCTGCTCCATTATTAGCAGACTCTCAGCAAAGGAACAGATTTAATTATTACTCAGTGAAAGACCTTACTAACTGTTTTATATGCCTTCAATAAAAAAAAGTAGTACTCAAAAATGCATCCCTTACTTTCTTTCAAAGTTGCCAGGCTGTGGTCTGAAGAATGACAGGCCATATGAAGTTTCCTTTGTTCCATAGGAGAACTGGAAAGTTACCTTTTCTGCACGTCCAAAGAGATTTGGGAACTTCAGCCCAAGTACCTATGGAAAACAAACAAACAAACAAACCCAAAAACATTTCATATGGTTTGCTATCTTGCACCTTAATTGTGTGCTGGAGACAAGCATATCTGCCCTGAGAAGGAGAAATGAAGGTATTCAAAAAGAGTTATGACAGAACATGGTTTTTCCCCATAAGTTAGGTTCCTCTTTGCTCTGGCAGCAAAAGCCATCACAGCAACACAAGTTCCAGTTAATCCACCAATTGCTAGTGCTGCCCAGGAGCTGCCGACGGAAATCTGCATTCTCCGGCTATCGCGGCTACTGCCGTTATGCCAAGCAAAATCTCCCAGCCAGTCTCAAAGCCAGAGGGAATGAAGGCTTCGGCATCAGCAGCAACTGCTCTCTGCAACTGCAGATTTTCCAGCCAGGTAGGGTTGACTGGAACCACAGCAATAAGCCAATGGAAAATTATCAGCCCAGAGCCACTCCCTCATGGTTTGGTTCTGAGTAACAAGATGCTTTTGCAGTCAGTCCTGACGCAGTACGACCCACCACTGCCGTTCTCCAGAAACTACAGCTAAACGCTTTGCCTGGTTCTGACAAGAAGCCACAAGAAGTGTGGCCAGCAGGTGAAGGGAGGGGATTCTGTCCCTGTACTCTGCTCTTGTGAGACCCCGCCTGGAGTGCTGCGTCCAGCTGTGGAGCCCTCAACATCAGAAGGATATAGCCCAGTTGGAGCGAGTCCAGAGGAAGCCACGGAGATGCTCAGAGAGCTGGAGCCCCTCTGCTATGGGGACAGGCTGGGAGAGTTGGGCTTGTTCAGCCTGGAGAAGAGAAGGCTCCAGGGAGACCTTATAGCACCTTCCAGTGCCTGAAGGGGCTACAAGGAAGCTGGGGGGGACTTTTTACAAGGGCCTGTAGTGACAGGACAAGGGGTAACGGGTTTAAATTGAAAGTGGGGAGGTTTAGATTAGATATCAGGAAGAAATTCTTCCCAGAGAGGGTGGGGAGGCACTGGGACAGGTTGCCCAGAGAAGCTGTGGATGCCCATCCCTGGAAGTGTCCAAGGCCAGGCTGGATGAGGCTTGGAGCAACCTGGTCTAGTGGAAGGTGTCCCTGCCCATGGCAGGGGTGTTGGAACTGGATGGTCTTTAAGGTCCCTTCCAACCCAAACCATTCTGTGATTCTATGACTAATTCCTTGTATCCCTGTGGCAGCTCCTGGCCCTTCAGCAGCAAGGATGGAGCAGGTTTTCTCCAAGCACAGACGCTGCCGGGACTGTTCTACTGGTGCGTGTTTTGTTTTAAAAGAATGTTAGAAAGCTAGCATAGTATGAAATATTAGATCTATAGACTTTAGATGAATTGAAGGGATTAGAATGAATGTCACATCTATTTCACTCTTAAGGAAACAATCTCTGCTACTAATACCAGTGCATGTGAGTCATGTCAAACTTTTTACTTCTCTGGGACAAATTAATATCAAATAGAAGGGGCAGCTGAGTACAAGAAGAGAAAACTAAGTACTTTCCAACTGTTTTCAAATGCACTGGGACCAACAAGCAGGATTCCCCACTGGCTGCATTCAGGCCATGACACCCTGAACACTGCTCTCTCCACAGCGGAGCTCCATCAGCAGCTCTAAGTTCCTATTCCCCCTGCACTTCCTGAGCCATGCAGCATCTTATCCCAGTTAAAAACACCCCTAAGAAGAAAAGGATGAGTCCCTTGATCTGGCTTATCTACCAGCCCCAGGCACAGCTGTACTGTGCACGTGAGGAGGCAGAATGGGTGCCGGAACGAGCACCTGGAAGCGTGATCTACTTACACCAGCACTTCCCTTCAAAGCACCTTAGCAGAACAACAGCTGTTAGTTTTTGTGTGGACCGGTAAACATTTTTCACACAAGGTTTTAACCTGAGGCATCCTTAATTGAATCAAACGGGAACAAGTTCCACAGCCTACACGGTTCTGGAAAACCCCACATTTTGCAGCCCAGAATAACTGGTACTGGGCTAAAACAGTGAAAACCCAGAACAATTTCTAAGTCAAACAAAAAGCATATTGACTGAGATGAAAAACACTTTCAATAGATCAAACAGATACTAAATGCCAAACTCCTTTCTGATGTCTCCAGTAGATAAAGTGTCTTAAATAGCATCGAGAAATAATTTAAGTAATTTTAAGAATTAAAAAATGAACATACTGAGTGGAAGCTACAGCATTCTTCCCCAGCTCAAAACAGGCTTTTGCTGAATGAAAGCCTAATACACAGACTCTTTAGAGACAAAGTTCTGGCAAAGCCTTAGTAAAGCTGGATCAAGAAAATAATTTGGCTTGAGCCTAGTCCTCACTTACTTAATCACCAAATTCCTTGCTAGGTTTGAAACATGAGAGTAAGAGGAATATCAAAAGGAAGTAATAATTATTGGAAGTAATCCATACCATACTGCCTTCATTGTTGCCCACCATGGTGTTATAGCTTCCAGTTAGTCTCCTCAGTTCTGTTACCTCAAAGGTTACATCTAAACCATTTGGAAGGGCATCATCTCCTACAAAAGCAAACAAACACACACACCTTATCTCCAAAGAGCTATTTAAAAAAAATGCAGACAGAAGATGACTTGAATTACTTGAAAACTGGTTGAATTAAATTAAATGTCTACATTACAAAGAAAAATGGCTGGAGAAAAAGATGTCATTTGGATATGACTGCAGGATCGGGTTTAATCATAGCATGACCAGCTTTAATCAACAGGTTAGCTTAACTATGAAATACGTTTGTTACCTACCCACTAAACACAAAGAAGCACACCAATTCTTAGGTTCGAATAAAGAGAAATTAAAGCCATCCAGAGGTGGCAAGAAGAGCGCTAGGGCAGAGCTCCCAGCGCTCTGCGGCTCAGTGCTGAACAGCAGAAACTGCCCCGTCCCCTCAGGGCTCTGGCTAGGGCAGCTGTTCCAAAACAGAGCTGTCAGGGGTACCTAGTTCTGCTTGAAGCAAATGGGACAGCATCCCATCACCAGCCATCTGCGGGACCGCACCGCATTTCCTTCTCACTGACACAACTTCTTCTGCTGAAGAGAACAGCAGCAGGTTTGAAAAGCAACCACAAGCCTGGAAATGCCAACAGAGCCTTACTGTGAAACCTGCAGACAGTCAGCTGCCCCGTATATACCATAAGCCAATATTTAATCACAAGCACTGATACAATGGCTAGTATTTCCTTAAGCACCAAGGATGTGCTGATATAACGTCAGTTATGTGATGCGTAACAAATGGAATTCTGTACAGGACACATTTTCAAGCTTTTCTACAAGTGTTCCTCTGAAACTTTGGATTAAGGGATGTATACTGTAATTATTTTAGTGCTGGAAACTCACTCATTTTTGCAGGTATACAAGTAACAGTTACATACACATCTATACAGACCCATGCAAATACATCTTTTCCGTAAGGATAATGGATGTAGACACATATATTTGTATATACAGCACACCTACATGTATACCTCAAATACGTAAAGGTATATGAGCAAGTTGTACACACAAAAAATGGCCAGCCTATTACACAGAGAAATATATCTCATAGGTATGCATGTGTGCGTGAGGAAGAGGGTGAGGATGAATGAGGCAATACACACCTTGGCAGGTATCTATCAGAACCTCTACCTGCCTGAAGATTCCTAGACGAAGCAACTTTTCACGGGCTTCGTGTGATTTTCTCATCACCTACAGGGTGAGAAAAGGAGCTCAGTCATTCAGGTTATCAAAATATAACTAAGATAAAATAGTTAAAATCCATCTAAGCCATACATTCACAGATTTTGTATATAAAGACACATACATACGACTTCAAAACAGGTAACAACGACTTTAACACTTGTGTTGGTAAAGAAATGAATGAAACCCAGAGCATCCAGCTCAACGCTCACCTCCTGTTAGTTTGCATCGTAATTGAGTAATAGCTTTAAGTATCATAGCAAACAGGCTTCAGTACTTAAAACTTACACAACTACTTAGGGGGCCTACAATTTTCACAAAAAAAAAAAAAAAGCCCTAAGCACCCTAATCTGTTTAATTTAGACCAATTTACAGGTCTAAGTGCCAGCTGTACTCCAGAAGGAATCACCACCTGTGTGTCCAGCAGAAGGACATACAACCTAACTCACCCTCTGCTCCACTGTGGAGACTGGTATCAGACACCTGTGCTAGATCCAATAATTGATCTTAAGCAAATTAACTGAAAGTGTCACCCACACCACCCACCAGTTCTCAAATGGGACAAGTGAAGCTGGCAAAACACGAGAGTACTGTTGGCCACCTGACAACGTCTTTGAGGTGAACACATCAGAAATAAAGTAGCTTCCCGCACTTCACATTTAAATGGCTTCCCTATCAAAAGTTTAAAATCATCACAAAACTTGACAGTTGCCCCATGTCTGACGGGAGTAGCTCAAAGCAGGAAAAAGGGAGGAGATCATAACCTGAATTTTTACACAGTAGGTTTGATATTCACTACAGTACTTACATCAATGAGATTTTTAGCCTTGAAAACATCAGAGATTTCATACATGATAATGTCATCTTTGGTCCTTCCAAGTCCATCAAAATGCACATGCTGAACCACCACCTAAGCAGAGCAGAGGGTTAAACAAAAGTACTGAATTTGCATTTAATGAGTATCAAAATCACCAATGGCAGAAAAAAAACCTGTTGTCCACATAAGAAACCCTGAAGATTCCTAGGCTAATTGCTGCTAACCCACATTATGTCTAAACTGGAGAGACATGGATTTGACCGATGGACCGCTCGGTGGATGAAAAAATGGCTTGATGATTGCAGAGAGTGGTGGTCAATGGCTCAGTGTCTGAGCGGAGAGCAGTGACGAGCGGTGTTCCTCAGGGGTCGGTGTTGGGACCTGTGCTGTTTAACATCTTTGTTAGTGACACAGACAGAGGGAACGAGTGCACCCTCAGCAAGTTTGCTGACCACACCAAGCTGTGTGGTGCAGTTGACACGCTGGAGGGGAGGGATGGCATCCAGAGGGACCTGGACAGGCGGGAGAGGTGGGCCACTGCCAACCTCATGGAGGTCAACAAGGCCAAGTGCAAGGTCCTGCACCTGGGTCGGGGCAATCCCGGCACAAGGACAGGCTGGTTGGAGAGTGGATAGAGAGCAGCCCTGAGGAGAAGGACTTGGGGTACTGGGGGATGAAAAGCGGGACATGAGCCGGCCGTGTGCGCGGGCAGCCCAGAAAGCCAACCATATCCTGGGCTGTAGCCAGGGCAGTGTGGCCAGCAGGGCGAGGGAGGGGATTCTGCCCCTCTACTCTGCTCTGGTGAGACCCCACCTGGAGTGCTGCGTCCAGCTGTGGAACCCTCAACATCAGAAGGATATAGACCAGTTGGAGCGAGTCCAGAGGAGGCCACGGAGATGCTCCGAGGGCTGGAGCCCCTCTGCTATGGGGACAGGCTGGGAGAGTTGGGCTTGTTCAGCCTGGAGAAGAGAAGGCTCTGGGGAGACCTCACTGCAGCCTTCCACATGTCCTTTAAGGTCCCTTCCAACCTAAACCATTCTAGGATTCTATGATTCTAATACTGGCTATAGCAGAAGAGACAGTAACAGACTGTGGGGCTGAGATTTTAGTCGTCACTGTTGTGTGGACAAGTAAGTCACTGCAGAAATCACACGGAGATGTTAGGACAAATAGGAGAAAACATGTAGTCGGTTGTTGGTAGCTATTTCTTGTATCAGCTACACATAAGTAAAGAGCTAAAAGTAAAAAGAAGCAAACCTAGAAGACATAAACATTCTAACCCTAACTATTAAAATTATTATTACCGCTGGAGCATTGTCGTTTAAGATGCACATTAATACCACCAGCATTATGAGTTTTTATATTTTCTTAAAAACATTAATCTTCTTATACAATCATCTTAGATAATTTCATCTTAAAAACAAAAACACACCCCAGGTTAGCTGGTACAAATGGACTGCAGTGATTGCATTTCCTTTATTTTCCCAACCTTTTCAGTGTATTGTAACTTCAGGGATGTCAGAAAAAAAAAAATCTGCAAATGTTTCATGTACTTGCATACAAAAAAACCAGCAAAACAAGAGCAACCTAGCATTACTGCAAATTGCTTAAAAAAACCCTATCAGACTATATACAAAATGAACTAAATAAAAAAGCAAATGTTATTACCAAGTTTCTAGTGAGGATAACTCTCAATAGCGTATGGGAAAGGAAATCCTTAACAGAAACCACGACAAAGCACCTCGATCATGGCTAAACATATTACGGGCCAAGGCAGACATGCTTTTACATGTGAAATATTTGCTTCTAAAAATGCTACCACCCTCTGTTAGTATTTCCCTTAGTAACAATTCATGTGGTGGCAGTTTACCCCAACCTGGCTAACAATTCACTCCAGCAGATTAAGGACAGGCTGAAGCAGTGTGGCAGAAGCAGTAATCTCTTATGAGTGGGCGGGGGGCAAAGCAGCATCTGGAAACAGGTCTATTATCTCAAAGCTGAATTCTAATAAAAGCTCCTGTGGTAGGGGAAAAAGAAGAACAGGAACTGGACAACATCAGATTAAATTCACAGCACTAAATTTAATTTTTTCACTTCTCAAGCCATCGATTAGATAGTTCCCTTAGGAAACACAAGCAAGGAAGGGTGCCAAGGCATTTCTCTTCAGAAAAAAATCAGGATGTGTCGTGGTTTAACTCCGGCT
>NW_010274172.1:0-209 GCF_000690775.1 Eurypyga helias
GCTGCATCCCGGTGACAGATCCTGGGGGTGGATCCTGGTGACTGATCCCGGGGCTGGATCCCACGGCCAATGCCAGATCCCAGGGCCCGATCCTGTGCCAGATCTCCTTCCTCGATCCCGGTGACAGATCCCAGCCCTGTGTCTTGGTGCTGGATCCCGGTTTTCAGGTCCCATGCCCAGATGCCGGCGCTGGATGCCGGGGACAGATC
>NW_010274172.1:333-1434 GCF_000690775.1 Eurypyga helias
CTGAGGCCAGATCCCGACGCCAGATCTTGCTGCTGGATCCCAGGAGCAGATCCCACGACCCGACCCCAGTGCAGGATCCCAGAGCTGTATCTTGGTGTTGGATCGCAGCACCCGGATCCTGCTTCTGTATTCCAGCCCCAATTCCAGGCTGGTTCCGAACCCCGGGGCTGGATCCCCGGCTCCCGCTCGGCATCTGGCTGCAACGGGATCCCCCACGGCACCGCCACGGGGATCCCTACGGGGAACCGGGATCCCTGCGGAGCAGCGTGTCACGCCGGGGCCCAATGGAGCCACCCTGGGATCCGACCGAGTGCCGCTCCGTAGCGGATCACGCCGTGACGGGGTCCGACAGAGCACCGTGCCACACTGGATCCCACCGGATCGGACCAGATCGCGCCGTGCCACATTGGATCAGGCCAGATCACGCCGGATCACATTGGATCATGCCACGTCAGGGTCCAATGGAGTGCCGTTCCGCTACGGATCACCCCAGATCATGCCAGATCACGCCGTGCCGGGCTCCAGCGGAGCACGGTGCTGCACCAGATCACACGGGATCATGACGGATTATGCCAGATCACGGGGTGTTGGGATCCAATGGAGTGCTGTGCTGCTCTGGATCCCACTGGATCACGCCATGCTGGGGTCCAATGGAGCGCTGTGCCGCACTGGATCCTTCTGGATCACGCTGGATCTCTCCAGTTCCCACCATGCCGGGGTCCGATGGAACGTTGTGCCACACTGGATCCCACTGGATCCCACCATGCCAGGGTCCAACGGATTGCTGTGCTGCACCGGCTCACACTGGATCCCACCGGATCCCAGTACGTTGGAGTCCAATGGAGCGCCGTGCCACACCGGATCCCACCGGATCCAAGCACACTGATGTCCGATGGAGTGCCATGCCACACCGGCTCACACTGGATTCCACCGGATCCCAGCATGCTGGCGTCCCATGGAGCGCTGCACCGTGCCAGCTCACACCGGATCACACAGGATCCCACCGGATCCCAGCATGCCAGAGTCCCACGGAGCGCCGTGCTGCGCTGGACCACACCGGATCCCACCGGATCACAGCACGCTGGAGTCCCACGAGGCGCT
>NW_010274173.1:0-8239 GCF_000690775.1 Eurypyga helias
GGGCGCCATTACGGGGGCCTCCGCCTGCGCCAGGTGTTGAGGGCCTGAGGTGGCCCTGCCGTTGTCCTGTTGTCCAGCCCTTGGCTCTCCGCTCCTCTCCAGCATGCCAGGTGCTTCACACGGCCGGGAGAGAGACTGTCAGACTTCAGCCGAACCTCCCCGTGGCCCCATCCGTGGGGACTGTGAGCGCTGATGGAGGATAAAGCACTTGCTTAGCAGATCTGCGTTAAGGTCCTGGCTTCCCAGTGCTCGTCACGGTGACCAGCCTCCAGTGAGCTTGTTAGCACTGCGAAGCCCACCCTTGGGGCCGTTGTTTATCCATTCTAGGATCTCCCCGTGGAGCGGGGGCTCCAGCAGCTGCCTCCGCCGCCTCCGTGCACCGCTGGCGTGAGGGAACCAGGGAGCGCGCGTGCCAACTGCCCCTCAGGGAAGGGCGGTGGGAAAAGGACCTAGCATTTGGGAACAGTAACAGGTAGGCCCCGTGCTCAACGGGGTGTTCCATCCTTTTGCATCGGCCCTCTCTGAGGTTGCAGTTGGTAAGATGATGAAACACACGATGCAAATCCTGCAGTGCGTTGCTCTTAACCAGGTTTTTAAGCTGTGAAAGCTGGCAAGTGATTAAATACAACATACTTTTTTATATGTTAATAAGTTACTTGAAATACTTTACTCCCACCACCTCTGCTTTTCTGAAAGTCTACCCTGGCTTTCATGTGCCAGTCACCTGTTTTGTCTTACGTTCAACATTAGATAGGGGGGAAAAAATACCTGAAAAGTAATAATTTAATGAACTCTCTACTTGGAGAGGAATGTATTTGAAAACTATTGATCTGAGATGTTCAATTAAAAAAAAAAAAACCACCACCAAACCCTTCACTACGCTTATCACTTCACAAACATTGAAGTTAGAGTGTCAGTAGCTAACATATTGTCTGGCAAAAATACTCTTACCCTCTTTAGTTATACAGTGAGGCAGGCAGATTTTTTGGCCTCAAAACTCAGTGTTGTTCCTTTTTGTCCTACTGATAATGTTTATAGAATTGGAAAGGAGCCTCTGAATTACAGTAAATAATGTTATCTCTGGGTTCATTTTAATGAAGCCAAGATTCGATCGTGACATATTTTAAAATAATCAGGAAGCTTTTCTGTATGATTTTCAGTTTCAATAGCTGTTCTTCAGAAGTTGCTGCCTCACTGATCACAAATTGTAAGAGAAATAAGAAGGAAAGTTACTCTCCCAAAATCTATGTGAGAATGACTGTGAAAAATAAGTATGAGAGGTCAGTGTCAGGGCTGTAAGTTAAAAACAGCCTGTCAGGTTTTTTGTGGAGACCTGTGGGAACTCGGGGAATTATTTTCCAGAGAGCAGTCTTCCTTAATTGAAAACACACTTCACTTATTCAGGGGGCTAAGCACGGAACGTTTGTCTTTTTCTAAAGCTCAGCTAAAAGCGGCTTCAGGATTTGATTTCCTAATTATATCTGTGCGATTCCCAGCGTGAGATACGTTGCTCTGTGACGGCGAATAGGCATTTGCAGGATGTGGGGTCTCACAGAGTAAATTCATCTCTGTCTTGTAGCATTTTTTGGGGTTTATGGCAGTTCTGTTTCAGCAGTGGGAAATGTAATGCTGCATGACAATCTTTTTGAACTTTGGTAACTGGAATAGTAGGAATGCAAACCAATTCTGTTATTGACTATGCTAAACCAACAGATTTTAGATTAAGCTTGCTAGAATCCAAATTTTATTGGCTACTTTGCTTATGATTATACAAAACAGGATGTTGTTTTTGGAGGAGATAGGAAACCTGACAAACCTGTGTTTTCTGCTTTGAATGTAGAGATCAGGCTAGTAAGAAGTGTAATGGGTTAGTGGCATTGCTTGCTTGATGTACATTAGACTGCTTTCGTGAAAGCCCAGGTGGGTTACCCAGGGTAGAACTGATCCGCAAGAATGAGGCAGCTGAGTACTTACGCTCCCACACAGCAAGTTTGATTGCTTTAGAAGGAGGTTGGCAGTTGAAGAAAATACCTTGTTTGAATATTAAGCTTATAAGAATTCTTTCTTTTATCGATTTTAAAGCTACAAACATAAAATACTGCTGTCAATGTTTTTAAAAATCTGAGTAGAATTTCCACTGAAAATTTATTAATTTCAGCTTAATTTCTGCTTAAAAAGCTTTTTTTTTAAGCTGAAGAGTTTTTAAAATCTTAGTTGCCCTGACTATTACTGCCATTCAAAAGAAGTCGGAGTATCACCTTTCAGGATTTAATACCAAAGGAAAGGCAGGACTGTTAAGAGGTAACAGCTCTGCATTGAAGACTTCTGTAAAGCAATTAGATATACTTTGATGGTTGTGCACATAACGACTGAAATAGTGTATTGAAGTGCTGTATTTGCTCTGTTAACTAAAACCGCAGGAGGATGTGGGAATAAGAGAAACAGAAAACAGCACCTTTTTCCATGCAAACAGTAGAGGAAGCCTCTCTCCGGTCAGTCCTCTGAATGCAACTTTATCAGCTCACCTGCGTGTGGAAGTCAGCTGGCTGAAGCATGCCACATGACTCCAGCTGAAAGTTGTAACTAGAAGGATTACCTTGCCAGAAATAGCTGTAGAGATAAACTGGGTCCATACGACCTGACTGTGGGTATTTGACTTAACCACCTAAATTAGCCAGCTAATGTGCCTAGGCTCAGTCTGTAACAGGGAGACAGTCCTCCCTTCACTGTACCGGCTTTGGCATATGCCAGACTCTTCCCTGAGCTGATTTAACTCTCTAGCCCAGCAAAATACTTTGTAGTTAAATCACCTTCTATTAGGTCCAGGATGCACCAGACTAGAGAACAGTAAAGAGCAGGAGTTCATGCCGAGGTGTCATGGTTTAACCCCAGCTGGGCACCATGCAGCTGCTTGCTGCCTCCTCTGCCCCGGTGGGATATGGGAGAGAATCAGAAGGGTAAAATGGGAAAAAGATCCTGGGTTGAGATAAGAACAGTTTATTAATAGAAATAAAATATAGTAGTAATAATAATAATGATGATGATAAAAGCATATACAAAACACGTACTACACAATGCAGTTGCTTACCACCTGCTAACTGATGCCCAGACAGTGCCCGAGCAGCAGCCCCCCAGCCAGCTTTTCCCTGGTTTGTATACTGAGCATGACATCATATGGTATGGAATATCCCTTTGGCCAGTTGAGGTCAGCTGTCTTGGCTGTGACCCTTTCCAGTTTCTTGTGCATCTCCATCCTTCTCAGTCAGTAGAGCACGAGAAGCTGAAAATTCCTTGATGTAGTGTAGGTACTCCTTAGCAACAACTAAAGCATCAGTGTGTTATCGCATTATTCTCATGCTCAATCCAAAACACAACCCTATACCAACTACTAGGAAGAAATTTAACTCTATCCCAGCCAAACCCAGAACACTGGCAGAAGGTGATATCCTGGATTTGATGGTGGTGGCCTAAGCCTAGGATGTAAATTACATTGTCCATAGCTGCAAACATAAGGAAGCCGTAAAACTAAACAATGAGTTTGCACTGTTAGAACAGCGCCTCTTTTAATACACAGTTAAATTGAAACCTGTAACTAATGCATGATCCATTTTTGTTCACGGATAACAAAAAATGCTGTGATTTGTGTCACTGCTGACTAGCCATTTACTGACATATTGGTTTTGGTTACGAAGTATAAGTGATTTTATTTGAGATGAAGTAATTCAATCTGAAGTTTGTACCACCAAATTGAGTCCCGTCTTTCTTACATGAGAATGCGTTAGAAATAGGAAGAACTGCTTATCTGCATTCTCTGTAATTTGAGCTTCATTTGTATCTGTATAAAACAGTACATTGAGAGTTAATATTCTCTTTCGCTGCCGTGTCTGTGTCAGGGACTAGATACTGTATGTGCAGCACAAATTGTATCTGCTTATTTAAGATGCTTTACAATATTTGGGACTGTGTGAATATGAAACAAGCAAACAAAAAGCTGCCATTTGCTAGCTTTTCAGTCTGATTATCCAAGTATTTGAGAATTTTAATAGTAACAGTATATAAGCAAGATTAAAATACTATTGTTTGTAAACAGTGACAGCTTTACTAAATGTCCATGCTATGAATTATTCTTACCTGCTGTCCATTTATCAAGAACTTTTATTGACTAAAATACCATGTTTTGACTTGTAGGAGAAATACATCCTGTATCCACTACCTACTTAGTCTCAGAACTATTAACCTCCACCAAAAAAGGTGGAGTGACTTTGAATTACTCCTGTGTGAAAGAAAACAGTAAGCCCAGAGTGCCTGTGTCTGACTGATGCTCAGATAAAAGACAGCTTCTTAACTGGCTTTGTTTTGTTGGTGTTTTTTTTCCAATAAATGCAGGCCCATCATTCAGGCCCATCAGGCCCAAATGTTCCCTGATACACCTGTCTAGTAGATTTTTATTAACATCAATAGTTTCACCTCTGCTTTTGCTCCTTTTTTCTGGGGTTTCTGAAATTCGGCAGTTTGTGCAGCTGAGTATCAGTGAATCTCACCAGAAAGCTGCCGAGGATCCGTACCACTAATCCTGCCATGGGGCTGTGAATCTGGCTCTTCCTACAGTGTACCAGTATGGATGATGATAGATGGCCAGGGTCAGACATATAATTTCCTGATGTGATGATGTTAGCAAACGTGTAAACCCTCTTTCCAGGGAGGAATATGCATCAGAGAGTGGTATGAAACATATTTGGTTGTGAGCCCACGGACCGGGAGCTGTAGTGAGCACCTTCTGTACTTCCTGTACGTACCTGTGACCCCATCCTAGGCAACAGGGACAGTTTTGAGGGAAGCTGCATCTTCCTTGAACTCTGGCAATGGACGATGACCATGGGCTGTAGTCTAAAGAGTCTGAAGAGCTGCTTGCTGGGCTGCAGCGGGGCACAGGAGTCCTGGATGCAGTTAGGCATGAGCCAGCTTTTCAGCTCCCCCTCCTCTAAATCCGCCCTGGGCTTTTTGACCTCAGCTAAAACGGGCAGTACATACATATGACACATGCCTTTGAAGATGGCACAGTCGCATGTGGAGTAGAAGGGAAGATTTTACGAGGTACAACAGGAATGACTACAAGATAAGAGGGACTATGGAAATACCCACTTGCACAGAAGCAGGTGCTTCCTGCCGGAAATTTTTAGATTAAAGATTGGAGCAACAGGCAAGTTTATCCTGTTACTATCTGGAGATTATAGTAGTGGGAATTCACCTCTGATCACTAGCTGGGTGAAATCTTATAGGCAAAAGCAACATGCTCTGGCACAACTGTAACATTTATCATACAGTGTCTGTAATGTGACGTGTTATTAGGTGTTATTCATACATATATATATGTACACACACACTCCCCATACTTCGATAACCTCCGAGCGGGACAAAATACTCCACAACTTCCGAAACTTGCTTATCGATGCACAGATCACTCTTAACAATGACACTAAATTGGAACGTTGCATTTTAATTGTTATGGTAGTATCAGTGCTCTCACTTTACCTAGTTTATTTCTAGTTTCTTAAGAAACAATAGGGCAAAAAAATAAAGTGTATGAAACAGCATCAGGACCTCCACAAAGCAGATCCTGAGGAGCCCTAGTTCGGCACAGTATCAGTTTCATTTAAAGACTTGAGATACCCTTTGGTTGATTTTATATTTGTCATTTTTTTTCCTCAATATTGAGAGAAATGCTCTTTCTTTACTTATGAAAAAGCCAAATAAGTCAGTAGATGAATAGTGAGCTAAGTAACCCGAGCAGAACATCCTGGACTGTTAGTGATTTGGTCTCTTCCTGTCCCCTGTTCTTGCCAGTTGGCTACTGCTGGAGACATGATACTGGGGTGATCTGAGATGGCCATTCTTAGGAACTACGTATGTTTATATCAGCTTCATTAACTCGAATAATTCAGGCCTAAGGGGCCTGAATGCCGTGGGTGTAGAACCCAGTCAGAACCAGATTCACAGGGAGCCTTAGGGACTGTAATGTTCAGTCAAATCATCCTTCATCATTCATCGCAGAACGCGGAACACCTGCAGTGAAACATGTTGCGTGTTACCTGTATGTTTTCAACCTTTTCTTCCTTTTCACCACCATTTTTAGGTCACTGTTCAGGGATGGTGAGAGACATGAGGGCGAATACTGGAGAGAATGGAAGTTTCTCTCAGCTTGGGTGAATGTTTTAATCACTGAGTCACTGGATAAAAACAGGGTAAATGCTATGAATATCAGCTGGATTTTGAAGGAAGGCAGCAGTCTCCACCTTTTTTTGAAAGCTGATCTACTAAGTATGCTCCGGGCTTCCTTTCTGGGCCAGAATGGCTCTGGCATGAAAGATGAAGGGAAGTTTGTTTTGTGCAGGTCAGGAATGACCTAGGTTCACCACTATGTGACAAAACAAGCATCTGCAGTGCCAGAAAAGAGACTTTCAGTGCTTGGGGAGCTTCACAATGAAAACCAATGTTCAGGGCTAGGGAATTTGCTGGAGAAGGATTTTGGAGACAGCAATTTTGGACCCATATGTCTGAAGACAGAACTAGAGGTGAGTTACAACTTTCTGTGAATTTAAGGTTCAGGAATTTCCAGGAGGTCCAAAGCATCTTGTAGGAATTTTGGTCTGAAATGCCAAACTTTTCAGACACTACACCTGCAGGAGTTGTAGCGCTCACATGGATATGCCAGTCCCAGAAGTGGGGTGAAAGCTTCCCTGATGTCAGGCACGCTACACACGTGGTCAGAGCTGGTGTTTGAACACCTACAGGACTGGGGTCTAAGCTGTTCCTTCAGCAAATACTTCTGGTATAAATGGTTCTCTTCCCCGTTAAGACTGCTGTTCACACCACCATCAGAGTCATGGTAGGAAAACCCCTTCATCTGTATCTTAACCTATTAAAAAATTGTTACATACTGACCTAAACATCAGTGTCACACTCCCAGTATTTTTATTTCTGCTCTTTTTGGAAGAAAGTGTTTGTTCTTCAGGTATTATCTGGCCTGTAGTTGGCTCTATCCCATTCTTCCTGAGACCGATGGTTGCGGCTCAGCTGGCACTGTTAGCAGAGCGTCAGCAATCTGTGGGGTTTCCCCCTCTGCTCCCTCAAGCATGTTTGAAGCCCGCAAGGTGTCCCCTGAGGTTTAATGTTCCATATTCTTCTAACAGAGGAATTGGCAGAGGGAATGGGTTTGGAGGAGCCTGGCATAAAGGGCAAAATCTGTTGAAGAACTGTAACAAGAAGAATCTTTGTGCATAGAAAATAACCGTGTTTTGATCATTATAAAACCCTCCCTGAGTCTTCAAATACTAAAACCTCTCTAAGTTTCAGTATCACTAGAAATCTGCACCTGCAGCAACATAACACATTTCTGTGGCCAAGAATAAATGACCTGTCACAGGGAGTGTGATACTCCCAGATAGCTCTTGGAGGAGTTAACCCTTGCTCTGGTGTGTGACTGCTGTTGTGCACGGCTGGACAGAGCCTGGGCTTGAGAAGGCTGGCCACAGCGCGTGCACAGTGCTGGCCTCGGCTACGAGCTCCCTGCATCTTCCCCCTCGTGCGTGATGGATTTAGGGGGTCAACTCTGGCAGGACACGACTTTCAATTAAAAATCAAGGGAACCCTCCTCATCACTGACGCGAAGCACGGGCTCACATGCCGTGCTGGGCTGAAGCGTTAGCGCAGGCAAGGAGAGAAGAGCCGAATGAATGGTCAGATACTCGGTGGAGGAGGGCTAGTGAAGAGCTTGCTGACCCCAGCAGCAATCCCGCGGTGTGGAGTACCACTTCTGCTCACGAGCCGAGGCAGGAAGATGCAAAGAGCTGCGAACAGCAGGCAGGAAGCTTTAAAGAACGTAGGATTTTCTATTTTCTCCTTCCCTGCTTGAAAGCCCTTGGGGAGGGCTGGGCTGGGCTGGATTTGCTGGGCGAGAGCTCGCCCTGGCGGTCAGTAGCCGCTTGTCCTCTCCAGCAGATCGCCCTGCCCCGTCCCGACACGCACACCGGCGGCTGGGTTAAGTTTGCTGGTGCTGCTGCTTTTAAGAAATATTGTACCATCGTATTCTGCTTTTTGCAGTGACTGTGTATGTTCATCCCCATAAAGAGACATCAGGGCTGGAAAGAGCCACTTCTCAAATACTTCAGCTGTCCTTTGCACATACGTATCTGAGCATGCGTTTAAAAACCAGCATTTAACTTTTTAATAGGGAAAATAC
>NW_010274174.1:0-16053 GCF_000690775.1 Eurypyga helias
AGTACCCCCAAGTCCTTCTCCTTGATATAATTTCTATCACTACCACTACTGCTCGTAACCAAGTTCTGTGATCTTGAGATATAATTAATGTAGGTGGAGTTGCATATACATAAAACAGGAATAGCTCTTTGCAAGATGCCTTTGATCCTACTCATAATTAAACCAAACACCCCCAAATATAGGATAGAACAAGCTTTCAGTAACATTTGCATAAAGGTTTCCAACTCCGTTGTACATTTCCTCCACATCTTTCAGAAGACTAATGATCTCATTTTTCACATTTTTAAATCAATGATGTTTGTGACCAGGTTATGCTGAAATTTTGGTCATTGCTTCACAACAGCATTTTAGAATAGTAAAATAGGATTATGCATCCTTTTTAGGTCACTATGGTGATTTTTCACTCATTTCAACATGTCACACACGTCTGTGGTAGCTCTTAATCTATTTTTTGCATACATTTTTGACAGTTTTCTGTAATTGTTCCATTCTGACTCCTTTGCTGTCTGCTTTCACCCTTCTGGATTCCTCAGCTGTGACAGCAGTGACTGCCAATCATGTCTGATATGTACAATATAGCGGCTGAAATGTGTCTCAAGTCATTGCTATGGAAGCCTTTACCCGGAACTTATTTTATCCTCCTTGAAGACTGTACGCTTTTGTAACATTTTGATATTCCTGATGTTATGAAGTTGGTTTTGTTATGCTGTAGAATAGACAGAAGGCACTCAGATATAATACACACACAAATTAATATGCATACCATCGTGCATACGTATGTTCTTTATAGAAAATAATGAGGTGATGCTCCTACAGTGACCTGGAGATTCGCAAATATAGAGAATGGATGGGTGTAACCCAATAGTCAGCCTCTTGAGAGGTACTTTGCCTGTGCATTGGTAGGTTAGGGCAAATGCTCTATGAATCCACCTGAGGTGGCATCCCTGAAACGGAGCTCTGGAATTACAGCAAAGAAGATGCTCATGACATAAAGAATAAGCACACAATTCCTGCCTGCTAGAGTATGCTGGCATTAGTAACATCACCCCGCAGGCAGAAAGAGCAGTTTGTCATTGTTTTGCTTTTTTGTGGGTGAAACGTGGTCCTTCACAGAGATCCTACAACTGTATCTGCATATCACTTATATCTAGCACTCATCCTCAAATCTGAGCTTACGTGGATTTAAACAATGTGGCAGCCTTTTGCTAGAAGTCCATTTGGGAAGAATGTCTCTCTTTAAGGGAACAGTATTTTTTTCCCATGGACATTTCCATCAACTTTTATTATAGATGTTATCGAAGATAGCACATAAAAAAGCTTATGCTACAGCTGTCACATCAGCCTTATTCCTGTGTCTGTGATTTGTCAGGAGAGTCTTTATATTATCACGTATAACACCTTGGTTCATTGTCTTAGTGCTTCATACTCGCAAAGTGCAGAGACTCCTTCATGCCAGACTAAACGGCCTGTGTTTGATATCTTAAGTGAGCATAAAACCACCAGAACCACACTAGCGCTAGACAGATGCATGGGACAAACTGCTGGGCCCCACACAGTGTATTTATCCAGCTTGCTGGCAGGAAGTTTTCCTTTGCAAGTGTAAAAGGACTGATCACTGCACTTGTAGAGAGGGGGTGGTTCCGTATTGTGCCACATCCTTTTATCATTTCTGGCACTGATATCTGGGCAAGAAATACCACTGAGACAAGAACAGTTATACTAGAGCCAGTTGTTGCTGTTACTTAATTAGATTTGCATTCTGCCTGTTAAATTCCAGTAATGTTTCCTGTTTGTTTTCATTAAATTAGATATTTTCTTCTGTACCGTATCCACTAAATTCTGTTGAAACGCCACATTTATGTATCCACCGAGGAGAACCACAACACATTATCTACTCCAAAGCAGTGCAGTAAGATGGCAGCAAGACTGATGAAACAGACTGGTCCCTCCTTTTCCCACACCTGTAGCCCTGCCAAGAAACATGGCAGTGTCCCATGTATAACAGGTCAATACAGCTGCAGCCCTCAATACTCCACGCACTCCAGAAGAGACTGAGATCCATCAGCCAACAATTTATTCCTCTCTCATTCTATAGCCTGGCCATAAGCTGCAGGTGAGGTTAATACAATTTCTGCAGCCTTCTCCTGGCAAAACTGCATTACCTTGGCTTTGATGCAAGTGTTAGGGTTTGGCCTGTTTTACTGTTTTAACTATTCTGAGAATTCCTATTGTATGGTAGATGTTGACTAATAAATAGTCTAAAAACCAAAAGAACTGAATCCAGATTTAAAACCTACAGCAAACAAGATTCAGAGACTAACGTGCAAATAATGCCATGTAGGTTTCTAGTGGTATCATAAAACAAACCTTGTTTTATTCAAACAACTGCATTGTCTGGACACTGTGATTAATGTAGGTAATTTCAAGCTATGTAGCTTTAATTTTAAATAAATAAATAAATAAATAGACCCGCAACCAACAACTACCAATTAAGGACAGATATTAAACCTGCATGAAAGAACAAGAATCTGAGAGAAATTCCTTTGATTTCTTAGGATTATTCTACTTTAAAGTACCTTATGCTCAAAATCATCAGAACTACTTCTCTGTTTTAAAGCCTGGAAAAGTTACTGGGCATTTTGGCCCTATGTTTAACATGTCAGGAGGTACACTGTGATTATTGTCATGCCCTGAGTCTGAGTCAATTAGACTATTGAGAGTAAGATCGTTAGAAGCAGAGGAGTTATGAGCCAAAAACCTTCAAAATATCATCCAGGGGGAACGCTCAGACAGGGCAAATTTGTAATGACAGTTTTGTGACTAAGAAAAGCCCTGAAGAAATTTTCTGTGAGAAAATGATTTGGGACAACCTCAGATGATCTTCTAATTCTGGGAGTAGATTACACTGGCAATTTCTAGTCTCAGTAAAAGAAATGTAACAGAATTCATAACAGCTTTAAACCAAGGAGCAAACATACCTCTGTGTATTTTTTTGTTTGCATAATGATAAATGATTTTCCCTTTAGTCAGAGGCTGGGGAAAAAAAAAAAAACCCTAGCAATTTGTTTTACATAATGTCTGTGGAGTCCAGCTATTCTCAAATTCTGTTTTAGATTGTAGATCATGATACCTGCTAAGAGAGAGGTTTTCAAATACAGCATCTTCTAACCCACGCTTATAAACCTAAATCTTTCTTGAAGTAATTATCAGTTTTGAATGTATGAAAAAATTAAAAGACAATTAAAGAGAAAAAAATTACTATTTATTTAATTTTAGCAATGGATACACTTGTTTTAAGCATTCCCCGTTTCAAAATATGGACCACTTCTCGTCCATGGATTTACAATATTTTTTTTTTATTATCAAATAACCCTGTGTTTTCTGTACAGCCTACTGCTCAAATCAGTTATACTTATATCCTGGCTTAGGTCTATTTTCCCCTGTTTCTGCTGCTCTTTCCTTCCTGGCTTCATCTTCCAAGTAGGTGACAGATGGATTTTCACCAAAGCAAGACAAGAATCAGCCATCAGAGACAGCTTGTCATAAGCAAACAGCAAGAAACTCTGCTGTTGTAGGACTGAGAGATGCTTAGCTGTTGTGACAGAAGAGCCTTCCTGGACCACATGAAATATCTCTGAGGATGAATCCTGACTCCCTACTGCCTGATGTCTTGCAATATTATTAAAAAGTGTCCTCAGTGAGTGCAATTATGATTCAAAGTGCAAGAAGCTCTGGGTCTCCCCACCTGCAAGGCTGGGAGGAACCATAGACAATTAGAAATATTACTTAGGACCACAGCAAACTGCTTTGCATAGATAATGCACCACACACCTGTAATTAAGTAACATAGGGCAAGTTGCAGTAGCCCTTGGATATGCAAAAGTCTTTCTCGCAGCACCTCAGATGCATGGTAGCTTCTGTTTTCCCAAGCAATAGTGCTGGCTATGTTACAAGAAGCGATAATAAAAGGTTTGCTTTTACTTCATGATTTTATGCTGGAATTGTATCCTTTTGGACAGTATTTCTTCCCCAGATGTCACTAGTTTAATTTTATTAAGAGAGTAGCACCTATTCCACTGAAATCTGCTGAGATAAAGCAATTATGTAATGCAGAAGTTCTGCAAACCAGATCCATATACTGCTGATCCATAATTTGTGCTCTACATGTCTGAATTGGTTTTAGCACTCTGAGAGCCAGCTTATTTTATTTAGCTGCTGGTTAACACATTTAATGGGGACAACTGAAAGCTAGAAGTGCATGCGTTTCAACTTCTTTCAAGTTTCATGAACATAAAAATAGGAAGATGTCCAAAAGAGGTAAATATATCATTTTTATGGCACAATGGTACTGTTTTCAAAGCAAATTGGGTGTCTGGTAAAATGTGCAAGTGATGACACAGAATTACACTGCTGTAAATGCTTCACTAAGGTACTGGATCACCAGGAACAAAGCTGTCCACCTTTTTTACTGTGTTCAACTGAAAACAGGCTGCTCATATTGAGTTTTTTACCCTGAGAAGTGGATTATTTTCAGATATTTCATAGAATCACAGAATCAATGGGTTCGACCTTAAAGATCAGCTATTTCCAAGCCCCCTGCCATGGGCACAGACACCTTCCACTAGACCAGGTTGCTCAAGGCTCCCCCCAGCCTGGTCTTGAACAGTTCCAGGGATGGGCCATCCACAACTGCTCTGGGCAAACTGTTCCAGTCCCTCACCATCCTTTCAGTGAAGAATTTTTTTCTTGATAGCCAATCTAAATCTACCCTCTTTCAGTTTAAAACCATTATCCTTTATCCTTTCAGTACATGTCCTTGTAAAAATTCCGTCTCCAACTTCCTTATAGCAGCCTGCCAGTACCTACTAGGTGTCCCTAGAACCTTCTCTTCTCCGGGCTGAACAAGCTCAACTGTCTCAGTCTGTCCCCAGAGGAGAGGTGTTCCAGCCCTCTGATCATCTTTGTGGCCTCCTCCGAACTTGCTCCAACAAGGAGTTGGCAGTTCTTGTGCTGGGGCTCCCAGAGCTGGACACAGTACTTCGGATGGGGTCTCACAAGAGAGGAGCAGAGGGAGAGATTCACCTGCCTCAATATGGTGGGCACACTTCTGATATAGCCCAGGATATGGATGGTTTTCTGGGCTGCAAGTACATATTACTGGTTCACGTGAACTTCCCATCAACCAACACCCCCAAGCCCTTCTCCTCAGGGCTGCTCTCCATCCATTCTCTGCCCAGCCTGTACTTGTGCTTGGGATTGCCCTGACCCATCTGCAGGACATTTCACCTCTGAAACAAATCCAGGCAGGAAAACAGGAAGTCCAGAAGACCCAAAGCTGCAAGATCCACCTCTCCCTTCACAAAGGTGCTGATCAAGTGCAACAGCACTTTGCACTGGGAAAGGGTGCAGTAAGTTGGGCTTGGACATGCCCAAGTCTGACAACACAAAGTCTAAGGCAACATCTGCTTAGGGCTGGTCAGCAAGGTGTCTGCGGGCAACTATAAATAGACAACAGATAAAAGCTGAGTCAGAACAACTGAGACAAAATAGCAGCAGAAATGGAGCTTCTGGGTAATATTTCAAAACACAGCACCAGTTTTCATCAGTATAGAATGTCATATAGGAATCTCAGAGGAAGTACTGGAAGCTCTGTGGATTCCAAAATTCTGCTGGTGGCTTGAAAATTTGCCATACCTTCAAATAAACTACTCAAGTTTAAGATACATTTTGACTACTGTATCCTATGAAATCAGCAGTGCTTTACACTTTGAGTTTAAGAAAGATCTTGATAGATGTTATTAACAGCGCTGTGAGACAGTAACAGTCCAAATCGAGGGAGAATTCAGTCACTACTCATGTTTCCAGATACTTTTTTTTTTTCTAAATTCATATGAATGATTCCTGAAATTCTAGTTAAAGATTTACAGATTTCCATAGCTATCCCAAATGCAGACCTATAGCACTGATGAGTAATGAAATATTTGGACTGAACTTGTCATGAATGTTACATGAATTTTTTACATCTTTACATTCCACCAATAGAAGAAAGCACCTTTTAAAGCAATATATTTTTCATGCACCACAACCGCATTTAATAGTTTTCCGCTGTATTGCTTTTGGTTCATTAACATTCATACTGTTGTCTGCCACCTCATTTGTTTCAGTGTTTGCTTTGAATTTGCCTTGCTGAAATAGTTTCACACTGTGCTTGCTCTGGCTCATCTGCTGTTTCTATCTGCCTAATGTTTTTACCGTATGTGTATTTTTTTATATATATATTTATGTAGATTCTATACTGACTTATACACATCCATACACACAGTTACCATTTGAGGAAAAAAACCAGACAGCCCAAATTCAGTCTTGTGACTGGCCTTTGTTAAGAATAATGGAGTCAGGTATTCTTTTATCACAAGCACTGCTAATTGTTAATTAATAAGTGACAAACGTCCTTCTCCCCAAATAGTTTCTTCGCTTAGTTCTAAACCTTCTCTGCAGGGCTTAACCCATAGCTAAAATTATTTTACTCCTCCACCTTAGTGCCTGTCAGAGGAGTCCTGGAGATCCAGTCCGTTGAAACCAAAAGCTCTGATTTGAAAGAAAAAATTTTGGACGGTTACACAAAGCAGAAGACTTCATCTTGTTTAGCCCAAATAGGATGGAGATATCAGACTGCACAGTTCCACTCAGGAGGTGCTGTTTTCCAATCTTCAACAATGCCATAGACAATAACTTATGCTGTATACACATGGAATACATGACAATTTCTCTGGCAAAGGCCTTTTACTTTACACAGTCTAAAGGTATCTTACAGCCTGCAGCTATGCTCTTTCTTGAGCTTCATGGATCAAAGTGTCTTAAAAAAGGAAGAGAAAATGCTCTCTTAACTTATACAAACATCCAGATCTTGCCTTTCATTTACAGCTGCTTTGTGTTGCTTTGCAGGAAAAGAAGTGGAACAGAAAAACACTTAGGTGATGAGTATTCTCCATAACCACAGAAATCCCCCAGCAGTGCTGAAACAGCATATTGGCTTCTTCATCACCCTTTGACTAGCTATTTGTGCAGTCGACAACAGGAGTCATATTGATGACAAAAAGGTACAAATGTCAGACTCTATCCCTGTAGCTCAAGCTCTTAAATAACATACAACTCAAAGAAGCACCTGAGAACTGAAATTTCAAGTCTTCGCGATAAGATGTTTTGTATCAACTGCAGAAAGCAAGCATCAAACCTTTCAGATATTCAGCCTTGATAAACCAAGTATATTTAAAATGAAAAAAGTAGTCTGCCCATCTACATCACACTGTTCTGAACTTGTTCATAGTAGAAAAATTGGAGGAAAGTCTAAGTGTTCAGAGGACATTTCAGATAGCTATCACAGTACCAATAACAAAGCTGGTCAACTGTTAGACTAAGTGAAGGACCAAGGGTAAGGGCCTTTGTGTAAATCAGATGTTTTCAAATAAACTGAACTCTGTCCTAGAATTCTCAAAGAATAATAATGTCAGGACATGATACTTACTGCTGAGAATCTATGGAGGGTGGACAAGGTACCAGAAGACTGAAAAAAGGTAAACATGGTGGATATCTTTACAGGAGATTTCCTTTTACTAGGGAAAAGGAATAAGGAAATTATGGACTAGTTAGATAAACTGCAATTCGGGGGGGGAAAAAAAAAAAAAAAAAGGACAAAAAAAAAAAAAAACACCACACAAAGTATTTATAGACTGCTGCAATGGATTGACTTTGGCCATCAGCCAGATGCTCACACAGCCACCCTCTCATTCCCACTCTTCAACAGGCAGGGGGAGAAAATAAAATAGAAAGTCTCATGGGCCAAGATGAAGACAAAGAGATCTCTTAACAGTTTCCATCATGGGCAAAACTGACTCAATTTGGGAAAAAATAGTTTCATTTATTGCCAATTAAAATAGATAGTGAAAAATAAAGACACAATACCTTCCATCCATCTTTTTTCCCAGGATCAACTTCACCCTTTCATTCCTGACCAGGGCCTCTTCTGGGTGCTACAAGTACATCTCTGAGGGGAGCGCCTGGAGCCGCCCTTCCCACTCTCCCCTTGGGGCTGTTTCTCACACTGTTTCCTTCAGCCCTGGCTGTCGGGAAGTGTGTTGCCCTTTCTTGCACTGAGGGTCTCAGGTATGCCTGGCCCTGGGGCCACTGGCTGAAGACATCTGGAACTGGTTGTGTCCACCATGAGGCAGCCCTGCACAATCCACAGGGGGAGCCACCCCTGCATTCCCCACTGCTGTTGCTGCTGCCACCTGTGGATAATACGGAGTTATGAGATGCATCCAGAAACTGCTAAAAGATGACAAGGGAACAGGTGATAACCCACACATGTTCGTCAAGAACATATGTCAGAAAGTCTTATTTTGTTGTTATGCAATAGATAACTAGGTTATAAATAAAAGGGTAGTGGTGTCATATCTTGATATCACTTAGGTTTTGACATAGTCTTATGTGACATCCCCAGAGCCAAAATAGGAAAATATGGGAGACTTAATAGATGAAGTCTAGTTGAACAGCTGTAAGAGTATCTTAACTGCTAGGAAATTGTCAAAACGCATGGATACATCAGGCAGGGTCAGCCCTGTTCTAGTTCTACAGAACATTTCATTAACATCCAGGATGAGGGAATAGAGAGCATGTCTGTTTCACTTACAGATGACACAACACTAGCAGGAACAATAAGTGCATCAGAGAACAAGTTTATAATTCTAAATGCATGTGCCAGACTAAAGAAATGGTCAGAAATAGAAAAATAAAAAGAAACTAAATGGAGGATCCACCACAGAAAGGTGCTAGCATGACAAAAAAACCCAAACTCAAGGTGGTGAAAAGTTAGTTGGGAAGTGTTTCTTCTGATAAGAATTCAGGGGCTGCAGGGGAACAACATACAAGTCAAAAAGTCCTTGCAAAACGAGAACCCTTCTTGTTATGAAAGTGAGCATTAGAAGTGTTTTCTAGTATGTGATATTCAAGTAACCCAGCAGTCCTTTCATTCAATTCAACCAGTAAACTGTGTCCAGTTCAGGGACTACTTATCAAGAAAGATCTGTCAAAAGCAATCCAGAAGACTGAAACAAGAATTATCTAGAAAACAATACCCCAGCAAAACTGAAACAATTTATGCTGTTAGGCTAAAGAAAACAAAGTGGGGTCTGACTGGTGTAAGGAGTCAAGCAGAAGGAGAGACATCAATACAGAGATCAGCTGTGCTAAAGCCAAAAACAAAGAGGAAAGGTATCAATTGCTTTTCATGTTCATTCCTGGCATGAAAACTATGGAACTTGAGGAGCAACAAAGATGTTGGTGACCCATTAGGAGAACCAGTAGGACAAAGAAAGTCCTGGATTAGCACACCCATGATTGCTGAGGAACTTCCATCACTGGATGGCTTTAAAAACAACTTTGACAATCACCTACCATGAAGGACATACTTGTAGCTGATTTCACTCTAAAGCAAGGGGATGAACTACATATGACCTTCTGAGTCTTACCTTTTTTTGTTATTCTTCATTTAACATCAAGTGGAAGGAAAATAAATCTCTACCATTTCTTCCTCTCTTGGAATTGTAGAATAACAGAATCACTTATTTTGGAAAAGAACTTTAAGATCATTGAGTCCAAACATAAACCTAACATTGTCAAGTCTACCAATAACCATATCTCTAAGTGCCACATTTATTGACTAAAACCAGTGTAACATGTCTTTTAAATACTTCCAGGGATGGTGACTCCATCACCTCCCTGAGCAGCCCGTTCCAATCCTTGACAACTCTTTCAGTGAAGAAATTTTTCCTAATATACAATCTAAACCTCCCTGGTGCAACTTGAAACCATTTCCTCTTGTCCTGTCACTTGCCATTTGGGAGAAGAGAATGACACCCACCTGGCTACAACATGCTTTCAGCTAGTTTTAGAAAGTGATAAGGTCTCCCCTGAGCCTCCTCTTCTCCAGGCTGAAAAAAAAAACCAGTTCCCTCAGCTGCTCCTCGCAGGACTTGTGCTCCAGACCCTTCACCAGCCTTGGTGCCCTTCCTGGACATGCTCCAGCACCTCAAGGTCAGCTAGATTTTTCTAAGATCTCTGTTCACCTACACATATAAAATAAGAAAATCTAAATATTTTACACCAATTTCTATCATTAAATCCTTTCATGATATGAAAGGAAACAAACAGATGATATTTATAGCAGTTCACTTAATCTATGCCAGTTTTCCACTTAGTTGAAAGAAAACAGCAACTCCTGACAAAATTCTCCTCTGAACCCTCAGGGTGAGGCAAACTTTCTTTTGCAGAACACAAGAAATATTAAGGGACATGAAAAATAATTAATTGGAATGTCTAATTAAACAGCAAAGCCTAAAAGGGAACTTTGTGTCATCCAGAAATGTTCTCAGGAAGTGACATTGTCTCAAATGAAAGTCCAGATGTCGATTAATTGCAATTCAGGCAACCCTGAAACTAAACAGAAAGTGACATGAAGGTGTGAAGTTTCTGCAAAATGTTCCTGTAGGATTAAAAGGGTAAAATGTTTTGAATGAAGATAAGTAGGACAAGAAGCTTGCCACATCACATGTTTTCCCATTTAGGAACTGACAGGACAAACCACAAGCAGTTGCCTTGAGCACTACTTTATATTCAGGGTGTGAAGTTAAGTAAGGAAAAGGAAGTGCAAAGAGAGACGTGGTTTAATGCTGGAAATTATCAGGGCTATCTGAAGTGAGTCAATTCATCAGATAGGAAACTAGGAACATTGTGGTAGAGGTCTGAGTATCAAACTATATTTTATCTTCTTTAAAAAAAAAAAAGAACATTAAGGTAAAAGCTTTAAACTTTCTTTCATGTTGAACATAAGATTAGTGTTATCTGACACTTTTTGGAAAGCTCATACTCAGAAACAGTATGTTTGAGCAAAAGAATTGCCATGTTTAATTATGACTGTTCCACTTAATTTGGTACCTTTTCTTCAAGACTTACTAGTATCTCAAAGCGTGTCACAGCAAAGCGCAAGAAGCATCGTATAAGATTACTCTGTCCTTAGGGAACATGTCTTGCCAACCTATTTAGTACCTGGTTTATGTCCTGAATCATGAGGGGTTTTATCCCACATAAATCTTCTATTCTGCCTAAGATATATTTTCTTACTGTTTACAGAAATATTTATTTCTGATACTGTATCTTCTGGAAATGATTAAGTATTAGTGTTAGTCATTGTACTAAAGGGAAATTAATTTTATTGGTTTTAAATGTGTTTCCTTCCAAATTCATTGAATCTCTTTTTGTTCTCCTCTGATACAGTGACAGTGTGGGTTACAATTAGTCATTACTTTATGTATCACTATCAGTATTCCATCTTTGCTAGTCCTTTCAATGTCATTTCAGAAGATTCTTTTTTCTATGTTTTCGATGTGAAAAAGAAGCATCCTGGATTTCAGTTTTTAAAAGACATACTTTTAATTTGTACTCATGGTTTACCACATATGAGCATTTGCTTCCAAAACAACAGAGCCTGTATTCCCTAAGAAAATTGGGATGCTTAGTTCCCTTGTAGTTTTTAAAAAAATGCAGATTACATGCATTATTATTTTTGTACCTAAGATTTGGGTACAAGTGTAAAGGTCAAGCTGTAAATGTAGATCTTTCATTCAATTAAACTGCCCTTGGAAAGACATTGTTTTCATGACATGCATTTTTATTAGATCTTTCCACAGTTCATCTCTTAACTTTAATGCATTATGTAGACTTAGAAGATGAAGGTGAAAATAAGTGTGCTTGATTTACCCAAATGTTTGCACCATTGGTAGCATTCATGCCAGACCAACAGTGCAACAGAAGTTGCAAGAATGGACAAAGCCTGTTTGAAAAGGAACACAGAGAAAGAGAAATAAAGTCAGACAGGAGCTGTTTGGGATGAGTGTTGTAAAAATAAGAACCACCTGGAAAGAGCTATCAGTGTTAAAATGAGGTTTTGATGTAATCTCCCTCACATGTTGATGCTACAGTAGGTCAAACTGCTCCCTTCAGATGATATTCAGGTGTTTCTAGTACTGTCACTTCAGACAAAAATGTATCATGAGGACCTGATTCTGAATTGCACCATGACCTTCTGCTGTGCCCTGGAAGAGCAAAGGAGCCTGAGACTGGAACTTAACTCTATTCACATCAACTACATGGTCCTGTTACAAAATTTGATTAACATCAATAGGCCACAATGTCAAAGGAAATCAGGCCCAGCAATGTAAGCCCTACATTTTACTTAGTCCATGATTTCAAATTCAGAAAAGAATCCAATGTTCCCTGCAAAAACGGAAGCAAAATGAAATTATTATTTAAAGGAGTGTAGCAGCTTTGCAGGCAGAGGAAATTGAATATGTGGAAATCAAGTTTACTTGATCAAATGGCAAGCAGAACAAAATCAAATTATGCACTCTACTAAAACATTCTTTTAATAACAACAGAACAAATCCAAGACTTCCAAGTTTCCCTTGGGTTTTATTAAAGTAACATATTCAGCAGCCAGCTTCCCAGACCCAGGAAGGAACTAAACACATCTATTCCCCTGCCTTACTTTTCAGTTTTGATAGATTGCTAGTTGAACAAGAGAAGTGTCTAAAAGGGGATTGGAATTATCAAGACCTTTGTGATTTCATTATGGAGACTTTCACCTCTGGTTGACCAGGTTATTTCCTGTGAAAGTCAAGGAGACTGAGTCCTCAATGCACCATGTTTGGCATAAGACTAAGCACAGGATTATGTTCTATGGCTTTATTAGTATGCAGTTGCTAAAATTCTTCCCTAAACTGAAGCTAGAAGGTCTTCATTCTTTCACAGTTGGTATAAAATATATCATGTCTCACTCTATTTCCTATTGCACGCAAACCTGCAACTGAAGATGACCATCAAAATGGATAAGCCATGGCACTGTTACTATACTGGGCAATGATTAGATTGCCCAAACAGTTTGCTAGACCTTTAACACCAACTTACACTTCAGCACTGACAGAAGAAGAGATGATATCAGACATTCAAAAATACATAAACAAAAAGAAGTGTGGATTGAAAATGACACCTCGTTCAGACTCCAGAAAAAAAATAGTCCCTACCACTTCAGTTAAATTTAGAGGGAGGTTATGAGCTGAGAACTGATTAGATAATCTAGTTCTCGTTGATTTGTGTCAGTTACAATTTACATTTATAGAATACTTTCAAAATATGTGATCTTACTCTCTGCCTCTCAAACACTTAAGAAAACAGTGAGGTCTAATCTTAATATCCCACATAGCATTTTAGGTACAAAAAGAAAAAAAAAAAGAAAGTAAACCCAACACTATCAATTATGATAGATGAACTTGATATAAGAATAAAAATATATATTTCTCCTTAGCATAAACCTCACCCTTGGTAATTCAGAGCAAAGAGAGATTTGAATGTCATTCATTGGTGATATAGCAAAGTCTCTCTCCTGTTAAAAACATATGTGTTCAAAACACTTTAAATTTTAATGCATCAGACATCAAGTTTTAAATTAAGAATGAACCAGTTATTTTGTGTAATTCAAGAACGGCCATGTCTTGCTAAGTTTTCAAATTTTTCACAGCCCTCATTTGGTCATGCTTAAAACATATTGTACTTTATCACTTCATCTATCATATATTATTACAGATGAGGTTGCACATGACTTCTAAAGGAAAAAGCCTCTGTGTTGTCAAGTCACTGAAAACTACTCCAGAAGCAGAAAAAAAAGCTCAAGGAAATCAGTGAAAAGAGCAAGGAAAAAATAGCAGAGGAAAGAGGAAATGGGAAGAAAGAGGGTTTCAAGACTGCTTCTTAATGAGATTAATCCATATGTTTGTTTCCGATTTACCATGTTAACTGTTGTTAATAGATTGTGTGGGGTTTGGGTTTTTTCCATTTTTAATCATTCTACATAATCCTTCCATTGTTTCTTTTTCTATTGCACTGCAGAAAACATGACCATGCTATTTCACCAGCAAAACGAATAAACGTTCTCAAGGTTCTGTGACTAACTGAACATTACTGAATACCAGAAGTTGAGGGCTGATCCAGTGCCTTTTTTTATGCAGCAAGTAATTGGTGCAAGAATATCTTGATTGATCATGACCAAGTTTTCCTGACCTCAGCCTGTACCTTTACTGTCTTTGGAGGGGAGAGCAGATAGACGTCGTCTGTCCCAGGAGCTTTTAGCTTCTTCAAAAAATTTCAGAACTGAGATCAACTCAATAAGGACAACAAGTGCTAATTTATATACTTATCTGACGGCTGTAAGCTGAAAACACACACAAAACTGTATTCACTCTATTCTGGGATGGCATATGGGCTCTAGAAATTCCCAAAAACCATAACCTCATACTATGTAAGAAAAGCAGATACCAAGCTTATTTCCTGGAGCATAGGAATACTTTGTTGCATTTAAGCCAAATGACCATTTGGGGGTCATACATATTCATAATTAACTGGGAATCATTTCAATGTAAACGTTAGCTTGTTTAGCAAGAGTAATGTTTTTGCATAAAGCAGTCTTCTGTGCAATTGATATTACTACAACCTCTCGGTTCCCTGAGGAACAAAGTACAAGGAAGCAGCTTGGAGGAAATAAAAAGGTAAAAAGGTGATCATTTCTCTGGCACTGCTATAAGTTGGTATAATGTATACAGGAAAAAAAGAAAGCAACTTTAGCAAAAGGTGCTCCAGAGTTTCAAAAGAGTGTGTCAGTTATTGATGTGATCAGAACAATAGCTGCTAATGGATGAAGATGTTTCAGAGTTCTTAGGCACCAGCTTATTTGTTCCGTTAATTAAAATATATGATTACCAGAGTAATTTTTGCAATTACTTGCAGCTTCAGAAGCAAGTGACACATTTTGCAAGGAAAAATGCAAACCAAAAGGTTTGTCAGTAAATTCATAGAAATGTAACTTAATTTAGAGCTTCTAGGTGAGCACAGCACATGTAAGGGTGCCCCAAGAATTAGGATTGAAGTTTCCATACTTTATCCAAGTAAATAATATGCAATGGCAAAGAGCCTAAGCCTAGGACTCTGTGTTGATTATGAACCGATAAGACTTTTTTAATTAACACAGGTTGGAAAAATAAACTGAAGTCCATAGTAGTTCAGGCTTTGGCCTCTTTGCTTGTGTCTCCACCAAAAGCCACCACTAATGCCAGAGTGGAAAAGGAGCAGAATTCCACATGAAAAGAAAACTATTTTACAGTTTGGTCTAAACACACGACAAAGTTTTTGAGAGACTTTTGGTTGAATTCAGAGGATTCTGGAGATAACTTCTCTTGTGCTTCTTCATGGGAAGAGCAGCTACAGGATTTGTTTTAAAGGGGACATACACAAATTGTGAGATATCTGCATTAGTTAAAGGGAAGCTGAAAATGAACAAATGTGGATAATTGCACATCAAGGTTTTGATCAATCTACACAAAAACAGGGTTGGGAGATAAAGGAAACTCCTTCTTAGACACTCAAGCAAAATCCAAAGCTTTTATGTCCAGATGATGTCTATTTGGTAGACACCACCAAAAGCTCATATCCAGGAAAAACAATACAGTTAGTGGTATTTAATAGCTTTTAGGTTTTCCTTTGCAATATGAATAATAGAAGATCAACATACCCAATGTGCTGGCAAAGGTTGACACTGAATACGTTGTAGACAACATTTTTTCACATGACTCTACAGGAACCAACCTTCTAGATTTCTTAGACCACTTAAATTCAGGACCGTATTCCTGAATGCAACTTTGTCAACTAAACCCTTTCATAGACTGAAGATGAAAGTGCTTTGCACACATTTGTTAATTAAGCCCCACAGTTAAAGCTGTCAGATAATATCACTGAATAATTTATTTGACAAATTTCACATTTTATGATAAATTATTCAATGTTCTTAATTCTTATTATTTTCTCCACAATTTAAACAGCTGGGCAAGCAATTTGTGAAGCACAGTCATTGAACAGACTTCTAGGTATGTTCCGAAAAGATTTAAAAAAAAA
>NW_010274175.1:0-18792 GCF_000690775.1 Eurypyga helias
GCTTGCGGGCTGTCGGGGAAGGATCTGTTCTTCGTCTTCGGAGGGGTGTTTGGGAGGAGGGACACAATTGAGTTAATAGCATCCTTTGCCAAATTCCGCGTCTGGGATGACTCTTCCCTGCCCTGCCACCCCGCGTCCCGCACCTTCTTCTAGTTCAAGTGCACCAGCAGCACTCGAGCAGAGAAGCTGCAAGGAAACGTTCAGCGTTCACTCTTGATTTTTGCCTTTCCCGAGATGATAAATCCACCATGTGATTCCATCCACTGGCGCTTTTTTTTCCCCCTACCCTGCACCTATTTCTTTTCTGCCTGTGCTGAGCTGGTTTGAGTGCGCCCCAAGATCCTGCTGACCCCCTGACCCACCAGCCCCTGCCAAGGCTTGGTTCCCATGGGATCCTGTCTGGGATCGCAGCCATCCTTCCTTCATTCCCAGTGCTTTGCAAACAGAAGAACCGGATGTTTGCTTTCAGTGAGTCTGATGGAAAGATTCGCTTTATAATCCCTACAAAAACAGAAGGAACTGAGAGTGATGGAGAGCTGCAGGGAAATTCAGATTTGCAGAGCAGATCATGGCATTTGCACATGGGGAAAAGCTGGAGGTGACAGACCATCCCCACTGTGGGTGACATGGGTGTCTGCACCCAGAGGAAGCTGCTGTATATCAAGACGCCCATGAGCAACAGGACGTCATGGCACAGCAGGAGCCGTGCTGCGTTAGGATAATCACATCTTCGGTGCATTAAGGTTGAAGTCGGGGCTGAGCGTTTCCAACCCCCCAGGGGCCTGTCCGGCAGATCTGGAGAGCCCACAGCAGGGAAGCTACTCTGACTTGGGTTTCTGCAGCAGACATCCCACTGCCACCAATATGGGAAATTTGGGTGGAGAAGCACGTGGGACAGAAATTAATTAGTGACAGCATTAATTGGGGGCAGCAAGGTGGCCTCACCTGCAAGTGCTGCCATGCCACAGTCTCCTCACCTGTCACAGGAGGGGAGCCCCAAGCTGGGCACGCACCTCTTCCAGCAGCCCACAGGAGCCAGCTCCAATGGGAAACATTTCCTCGGGGCTCTTGGCGTAAAGAAAATGCATCAAATGTTTTCCTTCCTGTGGAAAACTCGGCATGGGCCAGCCGCTCATTAAGCCCAACTACTTTCTGTCCTCTGCATCGCAAGGGCATTACTGCTCCAGCTGCCACTCCCCAGCACAAGGACCCAGAGCAAGGCATGCTAAAAGCTCAGATCCTGCTTTGACAAAACAAGGAATCTGAGATTTGGACCAACTAAAAAAAACCAAAAACTGACAGAAAACATATTGAGCATGCTTGGCTTTGCATTTTCTCCTTGATTTCCTGCAGACCTGGTGAGTTTCCATTACAGCGCTCCCCCAGCCGTGGGGGCAGATGCCCTGTCTGCAGCTCCCACATAGTCATATCCTTTCCCTTCCTTTTTCTTTGTATTTTCCATGCTGTCCAAGCATCCCCAGGGCTGTACACAGGGTCCAGAGTCTGTGAACTGTCCCTGTGAGTGCTGCTGTCCCCCTCAGGGCAAGCAGAGCTGGTGCCCTCCTTTTGACTGTGCAGGCCGGTCATCCCTGTGCCAGCCCAGCAATCCTCACCATGGGGTAACCTTGGGGTAAGCCTGGTGCAGTGTGGAGTACCCACCAGCCTGGGAAGGGCTTCACTTGGTCTCTGGTGGTACTCCAGGATGCCTTGTCTGGGGTAATGGAACAACCAAACACCTGGAGCTGTTTGGAAACTGCATGTTCAAAATGAGCATAATAGAAAAACAAGAGTGCAATATGGTTTGTGTATTTGCAAATGTGCCGAGAGGCGCAGAGCCAGCATCACCGCAGTAACCCTCCATAACCTCGGGGCTCCTCCGATGCCCAGCTTGCGTTCAAACAAAGCAGAGAGCTCAGCTGCTTTCCTGGGAAAAAGGACCAACAGATCTAATCACCACAGGATGTTTGTAAGAATGGTAACTGCCTCGATCGGATCACAGAGCAGCACTGCTGCAACCCCAGGCATCGAGCAGCACCTCAGGCTTTGCAGAGCAGCTCTCCGCAGAGAGGCAAGCAGCACCGGGCAATCCAGCCATCGCCGGAGCCACCACATCCTCCCCGGGTCACCCCACGCTTCACCCCAGCTGATGCACACCATGCCCTGGGCACAAGGACACAACAGATAACTATTGGCTGCTTGGGAACTCAGCTGCCTGGGAAGAAAGAAAGCCCAAGCAGGAAAAATGGTTGTCCATGGTGGCAATCAGTAACCTTCAAGAAAAGGCAGAGGCCAGCAGCAGTGACAGCTTAATAACAGTGATTTTAGTCTTTGTTTTTAAACTGCTTATTTAGTATCACAGAAGGAATTTTATGATGAAAATAAGGATCTGGGAGTTGTGCTGTTTTACACCCTGGGCATTACCAGGGGAGTCAATGAAGGGGCACGAGGTAACAGAATTTGGCTCCATGAAAAATGTCATTAGCAGAGAACCCAGTTCCCCAAATCAGCTAGAAGGGGCAATCCATTTAACTAAAATAAATCACTACAAGGGCGATTCAGAGAACTAGAGAGGAAACTGCTTTTTGTTCTTCAGCCACCAATTCCACTCTGACAATTGTACTGCGTCCTTCTGAGCTTGCTTGCTGGTACTCCCTGAATCACAGGGATTTTTCACTTTGGTTATTTCCCCATGCAGAATGACCATTTTTTTTATTTTGCATGTATTTACCTCTCTCTTCTGGAAAGATCCTGGTCAGGGATTATTTTTAGGTTTGTTTTCCCCATCCTTGCTCTGCTGCAGCTCCTGGTTTGGTTGTACCTCTGGCAGCAGTTTCTCACCTTATCCAAACCACTCCCATTTGCTTTACTCCAGCCAGAATAGTAGTCCCTCACCAGCAACCAATCCTTGTATGAAAGGAAAAAAATGCTAATAAATGGTGAGCCATTACCATTTCCATCCCTCGGGAAGCCCATGCTGTAAATCGCCTTCTGCACCCACGTGACTGCGCTGCCAAGACAGCACTGCACAGGCTGGGAAGCAGATTTCATCAAAACTGCCATAATCCACATAGCCCTGAAGTGGGACATTTCAGAGTCAGTTCTGCATCAAAAGGCTTGGTGAAGTTTTGAAAGCTGAGGATGATATAGAGGTGAACTTGCTGTCCAAGTGGGATTTTTCTCTCCGAAAATATGAAACCCCATGAAAGAAGGGCAGTAGCTGGATTTCCATCCACCTGAAGGACACCCTGAGCCCTGCCGTCTGGTTCAGACAACAGCAAAGCCCACAGGATTTCCACTGCTGTCAGACCTGACCTTGCGCAGGACCAGGGATGCTCCGAGTCTGATCCTGCTCTTTCGGGGTTACCTTCCCACCCTGACCCCGACTCTGTGACACTGCTCCGACCGCCTCATCGCCAACATAAATGGTTGTATATTATTGACAAGAAGATCCATGCTGGAGAGGCCCCCATCTCAGTGAGGGGAGCCATGATTCATCCCCCATGGCCTATAGCTCGTGCAACATATGGCGGTGCTTTTTTAGAAATCCAGGATGGAGAGGAGAGGCAGCACACACCAAACCAGGGAGCATGGCAAGACACCAGTCTGGTAACGGAGTCGGCACAAGGCTGCAGATCAGCTCCTGCATACTTCTGTGCCTGTAGGAGACACGTGGTCCCCAGGAAGGGCACCACGGCTGCTCCCCATCCTGGCATACCAACCTCCTGCTGCCTCACTCGTGTGAGCTGCACTACAAGCACTCAGCCCACTCGATTTTCTACTGGTGAATCCAAGCCAGAAGATACCCACAGCAAACTGTCTATCTTTGGGTAAATTAAGAGATCAGATTCCACCTCACAAAAAGTATTTGGGTGGCTCCTTCTCCTGAGACACTGACAGGAAGATTTAGTCCAAACTACAGACAGATTTTAGTTCCAATCACACAGTAAGTCTAGAAGCAATTCCACTGTTGTTATCAGCGTTGTTCTGGGTTCATTCCAGCACGCTAGGAACGAGAACCTGGCCCAGGACACAGGGAGGGACAGATGAATTGTCAATATATCATTGCATCCACCTTCTCCTCCTCCTTTTTGGAAGCAATTCAAGAACCTACCCTTCTTACACATCTTAGCGGCTTCTTCTGGGGACTCTGTTTGCAACACACAGCGCTCTGGGTCACCACGGCAGCACCCAGGTGAGCTCCAACGCAACATCAACACAAACCCGTCAGGCTGGGGCAAACCCCATTTAAATGGAACTACACTGGGTTTGAGACTAAATCATTTAAAGAAAATTGCAGAAAGTATCCAGTGCAAATGTTCAATTGGCCATTGCTGAAACTAATTTAACCCTGGGGTTGTGGAAGTGGCACTTAATTAGCATACTTACTGCAGTCACACACTGATCAATCAAAATCGTATTCCAGATGTGACCAGAGGAAAACATACTGCTGCCAGACATTGCCAGGGATGCAGCAGGGATGTGCTGCGCTCACTGCACAATGGTAGCCTGCAAACAACAGCCTACAGCGGCCGCAGCCTTTCTGCAAAGGAGACTCAGCCTCATGACAGTCGTGCCCCACACAGAGCGAGTGACCACCCTGACCCAGCACAGCTCTCACCCAAAGCAGGGCCCAGAGAAACTGCCCGATTAGAGATTGGGCAGATTGGATTTCTGATTTATTGGGCTCAGATTCAATCCCCAAAGCACAAAAACCTGTCATGCAGCTCTGCCTGCAGCTCCAGGAGGCACCAGAGATGCAAACTCCCAGCGTGGTTTGACCCAGGGGGATGAGTGCCATAGAGGTTCATTTATTTCTCAGTCTCTTTTCCATCTTTTAATCAAATCCATCACCAGTTTCTGTTTGGTTTGACGAAGCTACACATGACATTGCCTCTGCTTTGCTTCCTGAGTTGAGTGTGGGGCAAACCTTCACACGCTGCAGGGGACCAGTGTCCAACGTGAGCTGCCCCAGAAAGCTGACCCTTGAGTTCCCAGAAGAGGTGAAGGGCTGAGCTGGGACGTGGCTGGGACACAGCCTCAGGGGATGAAGGCGCAGACCCCAGCTCGCTCCTAGGTGGGTGCCAGCTGCCCTGGCCCCAGGGCTCTCTGCCTTTGTCACCTATTGCTTCAGAAGCCTCTTGCCCAACTCAGAAGTAGCACTGCCACCACACAGCTCCCTCCAAATCAGAAAATGGGTCCGGGTCCCCAGCGGGCTCGAGCTGCTTGCTGCTGTTTTGGGGAGCCTGAGCAAGCACTGTCACTAAATCAGTGGGACTTTAGGCACATGTACAAAGCTTCCATTTAAAATTAAACTGCCTCTAAAGCAAGTGGCTGAGCTACAGGTTAAAGTAACTGAGCTTGTGTGGCCCCAGCTCCCACGTACAACCCTCTGCCCCATGCCCTGCATGGAAGCTCTGCACCCTGAAACACGCTGCCGCAACAGGGGAGGGCTGAGACACGGCCAGGCTCTGCCCCCACACAAGCCCATCTCGGAAATCAGCAAAGACCTGTTCTTTTCAGTGGATCCATAATAATAGGCATGGGATTAGGGGAGGAAAAAATAGGCAGAGCTTAGTGTGCAAAACTAATCTAATCAGGGGACGTCTCGGTCTCCCAGCAGAGCTGAGCGGCATGAACAGCCGCTTATCCACGGGGCCGATCCCAGCAGCTGGCTGATCCCAAAATCCCCATAAACAGAATTACCCCGAACCAGTAAATACACTTGGTGCTGCCAAAAGCCCTATTGACTATTGGGCCTTTCTCCTATAAGCTGTTCTGAGCAGCGCACAGAGAACTCGTCCTTCAGCTCAGCCAGCTAATCAGGCTAACGAGGTGATGCGCTCCGCAACTTCCCACATGATATAATCAGCCTGAAATTAGGTTTTAGTGTAAATCTTACAAACCATGTTGCTTGAAACTTCAAAATTACGTAATTGGGCTTTTCTGCAGAAGAAATGTCCATGAGTGAGCCCTTAGTGCTGGATACGGTGCACGGGGTGGGAGAAAGGGAGATCGAGACATGGGACAGGCAGAGGGTGCGTGGGCTGTGCATAAAATGGTGATGACACAATAGTAATGCAATATGTAAATATATGTGTGTGTTTATCAATGGTTAAACCTGTATATATAATGAATGTACAGGTATGTACATGTGTACATGGTTAAATGTTTCCACTCGGCTTGCTGGTGACGGAGCATTTGCAGGATGCTCCGGAGAAGTGAAGTTTTGAAAACGCAGTTCAGGGAAAATCAACAAATAGAAAATAGGAGGAACGTAATCCTCCTTCAACTAGCATTCGCTACCCTTGAATTAACATATCTGCTAGACTGGGAAGGTGGTGTGTAAAGTCACACCCCAGGTGGTGTTTTGGAGGCAGGAGCTCCACAAATGTAAGGGAAAACATATTTCAGCTTGTAAATAAAGGTAGCATGATCAACCGAGCACACTACCTCCACTTGAGGTGGGGTTCAGGGAGCCCAAACGGTGCATCTGGCCTCTTCCAAAAATAAAGTCGACTCTTCTCCTCCCTTAGGACTCCACATATCTCCTTGTAGGGCACATCTGTCACAAGGGTTCATTTTCTCCAACACCTTAACAAGGTCTGTGTGATAGACAAAGAGCAGGGCTTTGGGATGTGCTGGCGTGGCAGCACAGACACAGGGGTGATGGTCGCTCTCTCCCTGAGCTGCAACCCCACTCCATGACCATCCGGCACATGAAAAATAACCCTCCTTGTCCTCCTCTGCAAGACACACCATCTGGGGAGGGAACCCCTTCTCCTACTTATGAGAACTTCAACAGATTTCTAATAAGGAACAAGCGTTCAGCATGCTCTTCATAAAAATGCCCCTTAAAAAAGCAATATATCCTTTAGCAATTCATAGATACTAAATCAGCTGCATTAGGGTGCGGCCGTTTGGCACATGCCATTAATTGTGTAGGTTCCCTTAGTGAGCACAGCCAAGGCCACTGCCACTGCTGCAAAATGCAGACATATCCCCCAAATGGCATATTAATAATGAGATCTTTCAGAGGAGGATCCATGACTCATCCAAGAAGAAAAATGGGTCATTCAGTGCACTGAGCCGACTGAACAAAACAGCAGCTTTTTTTGGGTTTGCTCAGTTTAAATCAGAAAAATGGAGAAAGTAATGCAAGAGAGGATGTGGTGGCTGTAGCTGCCAGATAATATTAGCAGTGAGAGTCTGCACTGGTATTTTAAAGTTACAAACCCTACTCTGACAGGCATTTTGTGCTCTGTACGGTTGTATGCTAAAACCAGGAGCCGAAGAAACTGTGAGCATCCTTCCCCACTACCTCACCCTGCTCCACCCAAAGCTACAAACTCACCAGTCCTTCCCCAAAACCATGTCCTGGCGGTACCCAGGGTTGAAGAGACCAAACCCAGGAGTGTCGGGATGCTTTGGGAGTCTGATGGCTATTGCCTGGCAATCATCCCTGCAAGGGATGTCCCTGTGGCAGGGAGCACCCAGGGGGCCAGGGAACGTGCAGTCAAGGGTGAGTTTACTGTATATGCAGAATACACCCAAAAATGGCAAATCTGAGCAAGGCTTTTCGGTGTCCTGCCTGTGCTACGGCCAGAGCAAGAACCACTCCGTGTTACCTGTGTGGTTATGGCGTGCAGGGTAATAAATAACACCGAAATCCCAATCAGGCCAGATGTGCATGAGGGATCAGAGGGATCACGTGCAAAGTGACACACAGGCCCCCCAGACAGCTACAAGAAGTCACTCGGTGGAGTCAGCGCAGAAAAAAGGGCAGGTTACAAAGCTGGCATTTAAGATTTCATTAGAGCTGTTAATCTTATTGCTATTACCAAATTATAATCGCTTTCCCAACCCAGCTAAATCCAGGGTAACTATCCATATTAGATGAATACATTTGTCACGAGCTTTCAGCTTTTACTTGGGGCTGTGACTCCGTGTGATGCTTTGGAGCTTAATAAAGGCCACGGCCCATTCCTGTGAGCACTTGCTCTCCACAGTGTTGAAATACCACACTTTATCCCTCATTTCTGCCATTTCCTTCCCTTCCCTCTGCCTGTGGCCTTCACGTTCTGTGTTGCTGGGCACAACCCATGGCTGGGGGTAGGAGGACGGGAGAGGTTGGCCATGATGGAGGAGACAAGATCTAACAGCCCCCATGTTCCATGCCGGCACCGGTGCCAACACGGATGAGCAGACTAAGAGCCCATGAAGGCATTACGTCCTCATGCAGACAAGCTGCACAAAACAACTTCTAGATGCAGACCTGCCACGATATCCTGCCTCCTAATTTAATTATCTGAATGAGATAAAAGAGGAATTAGTGGCAACTGGATTTTCACCATTAAACAAACACCTGACAATGAATGCTGAGCTTTTAAACTGCTGTTGGACTGTGGGTCAATTGACTTTTGGGAACCCACAGCCATTGAGTCTAAACAGCATCCAAATCAATTTTGTCTTCAGAGTAAAAAAAAAAAAAGAAGCTTTCCCCATCTGTCCTTTCACGGTGCTCTGCAGCGAGGACTGGCTTTGCAATACCAAAAATTAGTAAGCATTTAATCTAAGCTGGCATTTTCCCAAACCTCAAAGTCTCCATACACTCTGGAAGGGGAAGATGGTGGTTACTCCCCTGGGAGCAGGACCGCAGCCCTCTCATTGCAGCCAGAGGATGCTGCTGAGGCACCTCCACAGTGCTCCCGCCTCCTCTCCCCGTCACACAGGGAGACGGTGATTCCTCAAAATGCCTTTGAGTCAAACCTCCTCACCTTCCTACTCCGCAGCAGATTTCTGAACGCAGCCAAAGGAGGATATTTTATTAGAGTCCCTCCCATGCTAAGGAGGCACAAGAAGAAAGCTCCTGCAAGTCTTCCCCTATCCTATCCTTTGCGAGGTCTCCCGCAACAAGTCCCTTGGATTTTGCATTACCAGAAGCACGAGTTTGTTACCACTGCACGCGTACTAATGGATGTCAGGGGGTGAGCAGAGCAAACACACTTCCTAGGCAGGGGGTTATGTTACTGGGTTTCTGCGGGAGGGATGCAGTTGTAACGCACACCTCACTCCAGCAAAGCTCCCATTCGGAAATCTGCTCAATAACAGCAGCAGTCACTCCCATACAGCCCTGACAAACAACGATCCACCGGCCCCTGACAAAGAGCTTCACAAACGATGCAATCAACAGCCCAGCATAATTTTCAAGAAATACAAATGACCAAATATCTAGTTGCCATGGTAACCCCAAGAGCTGGACTAGACTTTTTGGCAGATTACCAAACAGAGCTGCATTTTGCCAATGCAGCAGGACGGTGGCACCCGGCACCTCGGTCGGGGACAGCAACCAGGTATTGCTAGAGTACCAGCTCTTGCTACAGCCTGCCCAAAGTCACGTTCTAGGGTATCAACACTGCAGTGATGATGTCTGGCAGTACTCAACGTGCTGCAGCTCATGCTCCTTGGACAATTCTGGGACACCCCCAGGTGTCAGCAGCTGCAAGAGCCAGTGACAGTGACAATGGGCGAGAGGGACATGGGGAGGATGGATGTGCCAGCTACAGCTCCACCCTCACTGACCCGCTCCAGGGGATTCAGGTTGATGGTGCCAGTTACAATTCGTTTATCTCTCGCGTCACCTGCGCTTTGGCTCCATGCCCTTCAGGGCTGATGGGTTTTACGAGCAGAACACACAGTGGGAATTGCTGTCTCGTTAGATCTGCGGTTTATGTCTCATCAGCAGGGTCTCTGACGATTTGCACCCTGGAATGACAGTTTCCAGCCAAATTACCAGGCCCCTGCAAAACAAAAGCAGTTAATAAAAATCCCAGTCCCCCCTTTTAGGTGGCTGTGCCCCAGAGCCCTGCACCAAAAGGGGACAGGGCTGCTGACCCAGGGACCACTGCTCCCCATCAAGGCAGTTTTCACAGGAAACCTGGAAATCCTTGCCCACAAGAGATGGGGAGATTCTGGGGTACCGACAAGGAGCAGTCAACAGTGAAACAGGCCCTGGTGCTGGCATGAGGCAGCCCCTGTGGTGTCCCAGGGACCCCCATGCTGGACCAGACCCCAACAGCAACAAGCCCCTCTGGAGAAACTGGCCCTGCTTGAAGCTTCTCTCAGCTTTTGCAATTAATTAAGGTGCCACCACACCCCAGCAGTTCGTAAATCCACCCTCAATCATGTCTCTGACCCTTCTCTTGTCAGCCGAGCCCCCCACCCACCTGAAGGGCAGCTGGGCTCGGCCATGCCCCAGGGGGAGGTGCATTTCCCAGCAGGTTTGTCCCTGCTCACCCCCTGGCAGCTGCAGGGAGCAGCTGGTGGAGGTGGGACAGTAAACACCCCCCCCACAGAACAGGAGGAACACCTTCCTTAAGCCAATATCTGCTGGAACCCACACAGCACGGGGCCAAATCCTGCTCACCATCCTTGTGTCCTGCTGCTCCATCTCTCCCTGCAGCACATATTAGGGATGCACTCAGGCTGGGGGGTTTAATACTAATGCCATCACACAGATAGGTAACATCACTTATTTATGGGTTTGGGGTTTCTTTTGGTGACGCACCTCACTGCCACAGCTAGTGAAAGTCAATAATTTACTCACTGAGCTGCTGGAAGCCTTTTTGTTTGACTCTGAGATATTCTTGTTCCCTGTCAAAGGGAACCACTCTGCAGCATCCTAACCCCGGGGCGGGAGCTGCTCTGCCAGGCAGGCAATTAAAACCATAGGGAAAGCCGGGGTTGGCAGAGGAGACGCACAAGAAAAAGCTCATGATTCAGCTGTGCAGGCCTGATCCTCCCAGTAATTATCAGGGGAAAAAAATCTGATTGAATTAACAGAGGAAAGGAGAGCTCAGCCCAGCCAGCTGTCTGAGCAGTCCGGATTAGAAAACGGGGAGCACCAGCCACCGCCAGCTGCCTGCGCCGGGGCAGGGGGCTGTGGCTGGCAGCACAGCGTGCCCCGGCAAGCTGCTGGCAAGACAGCACTTGTCTTCCCAGCTCCCGTCCCTGGACATCCAAAAGTGTATTTCAAGGAATGAAGAATAATAATAGAAGCGGGAAGCAAAGCAATCAAAAGGCAAATGGTGCAGGCAGGCCCATCTCTCCTGCCTGCTGTGCCAGGGCCACTCTCTGCCTGGGGATGGGGATACGCTTGCCTCTACAGACCAAAAATTGGGTTAAGGAGGGTAAAGACATTTGTCACCAAGGGGCAATAATTTTTGCTCTTTCCCAGGCTACATCACACACCATTCATGCTTATCCTGACTTTCATGCGTTACAAAGGAAGATGTTCAGCTTCTGAAGAAACTCGAGACATACAAGGACCCTCCAGCAGCTTGCAAGTGATGTACTGGAGAGGTGTGGGGGAGCCCTGCCGCTGCCCGCGTTCCCGCTGCCTGCGCCACATGGCAAGGCAGGACAGAGAAATACAAGTGAAGAGGGGAGTTAGGGGTTACGGGACAAGGAGTGCAGAAAAATAAAATAAAAGTTCAGCCTGAAGAGCTGGAGGTCCTCCCAGGCAGCTAATGCCTAGCTGAGGGGAAGGGCACATCCAATCTTCCACCAACCACTGACCTCCCCAGATCCACAAGTTCATTAAGGAGGTGAAAACTCCTGTTGTTTTCTGAATTTTATTTGATTACTGTGAAACAGAAGACACTAGTGAGGGGAGAGGGTTGCTTTTTTAAGCAAGGACCCTGGAGCCTGAGGAGAAAGCTGGGGGGGGTGACAAAACAAAGCCCCTGTTAACTTTGGTCCTGACTTGCAGGTCACACATGTCCAGTTCTTTTTACCTGGAAATGAAGATGTTAATTGGAGCTGACAGCTTTCATAGGTTTCCCCATGAGCAGTATTTTTAGCCACAGTCGGGCCCAAGTCTTCAAACTCTTTCCTAAGGGAAGGTTTTAACCTTTCTTTTGAAACATCTCATGCCACTTGCAGGGAAAAAATAAGAGAGAGTTTTTTGGCTGGAGTTGTACCAAGCCCCAGCTGTGATGAACTCCCAGCTCCTCTGAACAGGAAACACAGGAAGAGCAGGGAAAAGAAATGGGAGAGGCAGCCTGGAGCCTGGATCAGAGCTTAGCAGCATGCAGGAGCATCACCCAGCGTGGCAGCCACCCCTCCAGCACCCTGATCCTCCCTGTCTGGGTGATGGGCTCCAGGCAGGGTTCTGCAGGGTACCCTGGCTCCAGTCCCCTATGGTGTGGCTGATCTCCATCACAGACCATACTTGCAGCACTGGCACTCGGAGGTCAGTCAGACACATGCTCATGCCCATGCCCATGCCCATGCCATGCGGCTGCCCAACCCATCTGTCCTGCCAGCAGCAGGGCCACCCATGGGTGACATCCAAGACAGCGACCAACACAGTTCCTCAAGCCCTTGTTCTGCACAGATCAGATCCTGTACATCAACATTTTCTTAACTTGTTGGACCTAAGAACATCTTGGGTTTGCAGCTGGTTTCTTTACATACTGTTATCATCCATATATAATATATTATTTTCAGATAAAGCAAAACCCCTGAGAAACTATATTCAGCGCTGTCTCCTGCATGGGACTGAAAATCATACAACTTGCTTACTCTCTTCTATATATGCATATACTTATAGAATGTTTATACATTGTGCTGGTTTAAGTCAGAACACACTCTCGGTGTAGTATTGCCTTAGGGCAGAAGCATTTGTGAATGAACACTGCCAGTTTAGTATACACCATCATTTTTTTTAGATGTCATTGCATTTGCAAATTCCCAATTAATTAAATGCAGTTTCAGGTTACTTTAAAATCTATTATATACTGCTACGGCAGCTGGGCCAGGTGCTCCTGCGACACCACTGCCATGGGGAGCCCTGGCACAGGCTGGTGGTGCTAGGGGACCCATGCTGGAGCTGGGTCTATTTCCATCAGTTCTTCCTGATGTGCAGATGGACTCACCTCCATGGGCTCCACACCATCAGCCTCATGGGACATGGCCACCATCTGAAGCCGCACCCTCTTCCTCTGCAGCTCCTGCATCCACGTGTCTTCTCTCCCCCCATGCAGCGATGGGCAACCACACGCTTTGCTCTTGGACCTCTTGTTTCCAGGCATCTTTGGAACCTGAGGGCCTTGAAGCTCAGCAAATTGGGGGCCAGGTGCCAGGGTCCCCATATTTATAGGGTCTGGAACAGATGGCAGCAAGGTGGCTTCTGACGCCAAAAGCCACTGTGATGGTGGCTGTTCCAGAAGCTGGGCGGGCTACGGCCTGAAAGATGGCCTCATGTGGGAGAAAGAAGAGGGTCAGAAGGCTGAGGACCCCTTTCCTGGGGATCACTCCCCTGTGCCCTTCTGTCCCTTGGGCACAGGAACTGCCCCTCACTTTCCTTTGTGTGCCTGGGCTCCAGCCCCTTCCTCATCCCCTGCCTGGGGTCCCCAAGACAAGATGGTGGCAAGGGTATTTGTAGGAGGGTCACAGGTCCCATCTCCCACTGAGCATCCCAAGCAAAACACAGGGGCTGCCACCACTATGTACACCTCCCCCAAAATTATTTACCTGGTAGATAAAAGTACCTCTGTGGTGCCAGTGCAGAACAATAGGACGCTGGCAAGGGCTGCAGGAAGGAGCATCATCCCGCTGGGAAACAGCTGCACCGAGAGCTGCGAGCTCTGCCCACGCAGGGAGGTGTGTGAGACGGGGTGACCCTCAGCTGGGGTCCATCAGCCCTTCACCCACCTTCTTTGTAATTCGGCCACTCCAAAGCAGACAGGGCCCAACCCTGCTCACCTGCCCGGGGGGATGCCCTGGCAGTGTGGGGTGCCGAGCGGCCCCACGCAGCGATGCCGTCCGGCTGATGGGGGACAGGCAGAGAGCAGGGTGAGCACACAGGCTGCCTGGGGACCCCAAAAACCAGCTGGGGTCAATAAAACAAATCTTCCTGGGTGCCCGCTTCCCCCCAGGAAACCTCCTTAATGCAGAGCAGACTGGGGTAAAACCAGCGCCCTTTGCGCGAGACCCCCCGTCTCCGGGCAGTCGCTCCCACTCGAGTGCTATAAAGACGGAAGAGCCGCCACTGCCGTTTGCCATTTATTGCAGCAGAGAGAAGAATAACGTGCACAAGAGACATTTGGCATAACTTAACAGAAAATAGCATTTTTCCTCGGCTCTTCACAGATCAACAGGCAAAATCATTTCCTACACACGGCTATTCTCCTGTGCTAAGAGTTTTGTGTACTGATAAAATCACAGGTTTCCTCTAATAGGCTGTGATAGGTGATCTGAAACCCAAAGCTCAGGCTTGGGGAGCTCCTTCGCTGTTTAACACAGCTCCCATTGCCATTTGCCTGTGGGGATAATGAGTGCTGGGTTTGTCCCCACACTTTTGTGGCCGGGGTCTGGCTGAAGATACTGAGCAGCTCCATGCCTCTTGCTGCCCGTGCCCCGTCCCGGCTGCTCTTCCTGGCACGGCTGGAGAGATGACCCGAAATGACTGGGGCGCGGGCAGCCCTGGCAGCCTCAGTCCAAGGCCAGCGAGGGGATCTTGCAGACGAAGGGGAAGGCTCTGCCGCAGGCGTTGTCGTTCCAGGAGCGCAGCGCTATTCCCCCAAAATACAAGGCGGCAGTCAAACAAAACGTGTGAGGAGGGAACCATGCACCACCCACGGGACCAGGGCCTCCTGCCATTGCGGGAGGCTTTCCCTGCATGTGCTTCCATTTGGGCTGTTCCCAGTCGTGCCCCTTCCCAGCATCCCCATCCCTGTCCTGGGAATGCTGGCAGGGACGCCTGGCCTTGGCACGAAGGAGGGAGTAGGGAAGCAGCTGCAAACACAACCCCGTAACCCAAAAAGTATCAACAGGTCATGCATGTAGGGGGTATTTAGGTATGTCCAGAGGTCAAGACCTGAACGGTCTCACTGGAAACAAGGGTCTGAGGTGGGATTTTTGCACAGGCAGGGTCTTGCCCCGCTTCAGTGAGATGCTGCTGGCCTGCGCAAGGCAGGGAGAAGCTGGCAAACCGACAGGTGTTTCCCCAGGCTGCATTTGGGAGGTGAGATGGGAAAATTTGACCTTTGAATAAATTCAGTAATTCTTCGAAGTGAATGATGCTCCCTTCCTGACGCTGCTGTGGGAGAGGGAGATGGGCTGTGAGTGGAAGGAAAGCGAGTGTGCATGTGTATGTATGTGCGTGGTGAAAGAGAAAACAAATCCCTTCTCTGCAAAGGAAAAAAGAAAGTAATAATAAAAAAATCAAAATGCAAACCCTTAGCCTGCCAGCCACTTCTTCAGAAAAGCATGAGCTGCAGTGGATCAAGTTTGTTCACATGCAAATAGGATTTAACAAGCCTGTGACCCCCGGCGCGGTACTCACCACTGCTGTGCCTGTACCAGATCTGCACGCAGTCCTCCTCCTCCGGGATGGAGTGGATCCCATCGTCGGGCTGACTGCCATCCCAGTAGTGGTAGTCATAAGAGGAGCCATCCGTCCACTCAAAGTGACCCTCCTGGCGCGGGGTGAGTGGAGAAGGGGGCCATCGCAGAGCCCGTTTGCAGAGGCGGGCGGGTGTCCCGCTCCCGTGCAGCCCCTGTCCCCCGTGCCACACAGCCCAGGGACACGGGGAGAGACTGTCACCGCCCAGCAAAGGCCAAACGGCACGTTTGGGTTGTACAGCTGAAACCTTACCCTGGAAAGCCTCAGCATTCACACAGGGGAGGCCCAGAAATTAATCTCACATGTTTTTCAAAACACCCACCCAACTCTGTGTTCCTTTTCCATTTTCTTTTCCATTCCTTTCCCAATATCTACAAAAAATTTGCTGGCATGGGACTGTTCTCCTGCTGGTCTCGGTTTTTCTTTGTTACATATTAGACTATGTATTTCCAACATGTCTGCTTTGAAAAGTTGCAGAGTAACACAGGAAAGGAATGAAACTTGGTGATCTTTGATGTGGGAGACATTTTCAGATTTTTAGCTCTTCGTGGACCAGCAGTACAATACCCTTTCCATTAATCTATTAATAAAATACGAGGTGAAAAATTAGTAATTATTGATCTACTACTTCTAGTAACACATTTCTTTTGAAAGCAGACTGGAGGGGATGACCACTTTCCCTCATGCACTGCACAACAGACCCTACGCCACCACCAGATTAATAGGGCAGGAAGGAGCGAGGAAGAAAACCTAGTGGCTTTCCAGGTGGAAAACTCCAGGAAGTTAATTTTTCCAAGGCTGTTTCCCGCATGATTAGAGGGAGCTCTCACCTGCCGCAGGTCATTGAGCCCTGTCCAGATGTCGGTGGGGATGCCCGGCACGCGGCTGTTCACCAGGTCATACACAAAGACGTTTTCTTCCCAGCTGGCAAGACAGAGCAACACAGAGACGCTGAGGGGGCACGTCAGGCAAATGGTCAGGCTTGCCCCGAGGCAGGCGCCCTACGGCACGGCCAAACGCGTCCCCCCGCTTCTAACTGCTGTTGATTACTTTCCCGGGTCTGTGCAAGAGGTGTGTAGTGTAGAGCTGGGGGAGAGGGAGCAGAGGAAAAAGCCTGTGTACTCCTGTAGTATTTCTATCCCTTTTTCAAGAGTAAAAAATGCAGTTTGGAGAATGCTACGTCACTTCTCCTGCCAGCCCAGGAAAAGGTGTTTTTTTATATCACCTTTGTGTGCGCAGAGCATCAGACCCGCCGCGGTCACTGCTGCAGACCGATGCTTAGGCTGGTGCAGAGGGATGCTTAGGCTGGGACACGAGCCTGCAGCTGGCACAGGGCTTGTGCTGGGAGAATGGAACTTTATCCCCATTCTCCTTCTTCCCCAGGCAGTGCCAGGGTGGGATGGCAAGTTTCTGCGCCCCTCACCTGTGGATGGAGGCCAGCTTGGCTGATCTGATGCCAATGGAGAACTCAGCGCAATAGAGGTCAGCTTCAGCCCAGGTTTTGTTGACAGGGAAGTACCGGTAGCAATGGCCTTCGTACTCTGTCCAGAAGAGAGGGCAGGAGTAGGCGTGGACGGGCTCCGGCATGGCTGGGGGCAGAGCAGAGGTCATCCAGCAGTGAGAGCGAAGCGGCGCGGCCAGGCAGCCCAGCAGGCAAGCAATGGGGGCAGCAGTGCCCAGCCCTGCTGCCCTCACCTCACCCAAGCAAATAACCCCCGAACACACACACACGGGAAAACCAACTGTTGCAGAAGCCACGCAAAAGTTCCCAAAAGCCAAAACACGTTTGCAATAGCGGTGGGTTTCTCAGTTTTAGCATCTGCCTAAATCAGGAGGGACTTTCCAAGCCAGTTTAACGTTGTTTCAGACAAAGGGTGCTTAAAATCAAGGCACTGACTTTTGCTACTGGGGAAACCAAGATAAAGGCTCCCCTCGCCTCTGTCAGGCACGACAGGCTGGGATGGGCGCTGACAGACAGGGGCCGCAGGGTTATGGCCACACTGTCCTCCTGCTCTCACCTCCTGCAAGGCCAGCTTGCCCCTCCTCCCTCCAAGCAAACCCCTCACCATGTCTCAGGGCCCGGATGCAGCGGTGCACGTACGCACGTGTTGGGTTTCACCCCATAAATAGCCGGACGAGGGGTGCATGCCGATCTGCCTCCCACCGCCAGATAAGAGCTGGGGCCCACAGGGCTGCTCGTCTTCCCTCTCCTCTGCTCAGCACAGTGGGGACATTATCCCAAAAGAGGCCGTTTTGGGGGGCAGGACGCATTTCTGGAGCCTTTGCTGTTGCTGTTGGGTGTTTACCGCAGCGTTAACACCTCCCTCCAACCTCCTCCATGTCACACTCCCCGCAGCACACGGGGAGGATGCAGCACACGCACAACCCACCGTCCATCACCAACACACGTGTAAGCCCCAAATCTTGTGCCACGCAGGCTTAACCCTCGTAGCTGCTGGTTGCTGAGCCTTAGGGAATTGCCAGCTCCCCCAGAGCCAGTTCCCGCATCCCCATGGGGTCCTGGGGCGGGGTCAGTGCTGCTGTCGGAGTGAGCAGGGGGTCACAGCAGCCACCAGATGCCATGGAACTATCCATGCAGGTAACAGGCTCAAGCCCGGAGAGGTCAGGGTGGTGCTGCAGGGCCTGCAGTGCTGAGGGGCTGATGGGGAAACGGCTTTGCCAAGGGTGGGGGGAACTAAACCCTGCCAGCGCCAGCCTGGGGCGTGGGCGCAGCGAGGGCAGCATCAGCCTGGGGAAAAGCAGAGGGGACATGAATTCAAAGCAGCTGCAGGAGCATTCATGGAGCCGAATCCTTCCCTGCACCAGTGCTGGCCGCTCCAGGCACTGATTTCATTTTCATGAGCTCTTTCCACATGGGGATCTCTGAGCATTTTATAAACACCCACCAGCCAGCGCCCAGGTCCCTCCTGTCACACACCCCTCTCAGGTGACAAACCACAGATGCAAAGAGCCTGTCTTATCTCCTGAGTGAGGCACAGAGGCCAAGCTGACTGCCGATAGCACCCGCTGTGCAGAGCCCCGTAGGGCTGTCGCCCCATCATCCTGCCTTGGGACCCCCCACTGCTCCCTCCGGAGGAGCCGTGGCTGGGAGCAGCTCTGCACCCCACAGCAACAAACCCGCTGAGACCAGCAAGGGGCTCTCCCAGCCTCATCAGCACTAGCTTTGGGCTCTCCTGAGGGAAAAAGATAAGGCATACTGGGCTGGAAACCAGAGGAACAGCTTTACAGGAGGGTGGCCAGCTCAGCAGCAATGCAGGGTTCAGCTCTGATTCACACCCAGCCATCCTGGCATTTGGAAAAACCTTGGAACAGCCCTAAACAATGCAAAACATTGCTATCACAGCAATAGAGCAGAAGGACCAGGA
>NW_010274175.1:18818-21965 GCF_000690775.1 Eurypyga helias
TCCCCACCCATGATGCCAGCCGGGGGTCCCTGTACCCACCAAAAGCTGAGCAAGGACAGAGGGTCCAACCCAAGGGACGAGATTTTGGCTTGACCACAGGGTCACGGATGAGGCATGTTCCCCTGCCCTGGGTCAGGGTTGGGAGCTGGTCCTGGCTCACAGCGACTCCAGGTTGCTGCACCCTCCTGCCCAGGGGACCCCTGGGCTCTGCAGCAGACAGGCACCACCAGCTGCCCCAGCAACTGGGATTTTATTACAGAGGCTGTGAAGCACCTCGACAAACTCTCCACCTCTAGCAGCATGGTGCCAAAATTCACAGGGCTTAACCCAGCAGCACCCCCAGCAAACGGGGCCCTTCACTCCGACGTGCTAATTGCAGCGGGCGTCCCAGTGCCCTGGCTCCAAGCCGGGTCCGTCGGCACCCCGACTGCCCGGGATAATCAACCTCGTTTTGTTCAAAACCGTGTCGGAGACAGAGACAGTCCTTCTTTGTTATTCCGTACTGCTTCCCATTAGGTAGCATTAATTTGACGAGCTTCAGCGAACCAGAGGTGCCTGAAGGAATTTAAGGTTAAATATACCAAAAAGGAAAATATGGGAGGTCAGCGTTTAATTAGCATCTTCTCTGTTAGGTCAGGATCAGAGGCTTTGGCAACCTCTTTGGAGGAGAACTGTTGCTCCCAGTTTTACAGGCAGGAACATCTGGGGGTGCCAGTTTTATCTGGGCTCTTTGGGGGCTATTTTTAGCAGAAAGGCCTTAAGAAATCGGATGTGAGTAGATGTACCCTAGGATGCTTGTGAGTAGATGAGCCCACTCATGGGGCTGTAGGAAACCCCATAACCCAAGCCAGCAGCAGCTGATGGTGTTTTAGACTAAAAGGGGCACCACTTGGGGGCTGTTAAGACCACATGCTCACTTTTAAGTATCCCAGAAAAACACCACCCCCATCAGCACCAGCTCCTGCACACAGGGCAGGAGCAGCACAGCTGTTGCCCATGGGATGAGGGCTCCTGCCAAGTCCAAGTCACTTCATACACTTGTTCCCAAATTCCCAGTGAAAAATGACAGCAAGACTCCTTCCTCCCTTTGCCTATTTACAGTGCAGCAGACTTAAGATCAGGGCTGTGTTTTAACGCAGTACCAGCAAAATAAATGATGATAAAATTCATATCAGACAGATGTTATCAACTCAGAAAAGAGAGAAAACAAGAATTTTTGGGTCAGAAAAAGAGTTTTCGCTCTCTGGATTTGTTTCTGTGCCAACAAAACTGAAGCCTTTTTATTCATTTACTAACCGAGACCCACTGCAGAACCGCTGGGAAAATCAATTGTCAAAATCTTGCAGAAGCTGGCACTGCTCTGCCAAAAAGTTTCACCTCCCCAAGTGGCTACTTTCCAACTAGAAATAATTGAGAAAACCCCAGCCAGTTTCAGAAGGTTTTTTTTATCCTAGGATGCTACTGAAAAACATAAAATACCAACTGCATGACTCCCACTGACTCATCCGGTGAAGAACAGGTTTTTTCCTGAACAGCTTCGTCCCAAGGTGCAGTACTGCTCACTTCCAGACATCTGCAGATTTGAGATACGAAGCCTGGGCCTAGGACAAGGTTGGCAAGAGATTCTCATGCAAGAAAGACTCCTGGGCGGGTCTGGATCTCCATCAAAGGGTTTTGGACAGCAGATGCTCTTCTTGCTGCAGAGCACTAAAGGGCTCCACTTCATCACTTGATGACTTACAAAACGCTGAGACATTAAGAGACACCCCACTGAAAAGCATGGCCTTGAAACACCCCCCTTGGCACATCCATAAGCTAATGCTACTGTCTGACCTGAAAAAGCAAGTGAACCTCTTCAGCTCTTGGCAAGCAGCTGGTTTTGGAGGGCATCCATCAGCACTTGAGGATTGTCTGAAGTTGATGCCAATGGAGAAGGGCTGAGGGGTTCCCCACCCCATGCAGAGCTGCCTGTGGAGCCCCTCCGCTGGTACCCAAGGGTGCTGTGCTGAAAGTGAGAGATGGGGAGTGCTCCCCAGCTGACGGTCGGAGCGGGGCACTCACCAACTCTGAATCGCCTCTTGCCAGCTCAGGGCCATGGGGAGGGCCAGCAGTGTGGCTTTACCCCATGTTGGTGCTGCTGGAGCAGTGGAGAGTTATAGGGTGGACAACAGGACTAGCATAGGGGAGCCCCAGCACTCCCCAGGATGGCTTTGGCAGAAGCAGCCTGTGGTGAGGCCAGGGATTCAAAGTGCCATCTGAGCCAGATCTCCATCCCACCACAGCCCCGACACATCCACCAGCACACACCCTCTTTAGTGAATAAACCCAAAGAATAAGCATCTAAAAGGGGATTTGGTGGGCAGGAGCATGTAGCAGGGGCTAAGACAGTGCTACTGTGTGATGCTGAGATGCCCCAGAACAAGCAGAGATGCCCAGATGCCTCAAAACAAGCAGATCCTGGGAGGGTTTTTGGTCTCTGTGTGTCTGGGGGGTGTATGGAGCTGGAGGGGGATGGCATCCACTGATGGACCTGAAGATCATTTAATAACTGGGCGGTATTTGACATACTCTGAAGTATTTTTAAAGCATGTATTACAAATTTCCAAGTAAAGTTTAAACACCGCTTGAAGCGACATCCTCTCACAGAGAGGACTTTGCTTTTCTAAGTCCTGTAACAAAACCAAGATGGTTTTACAGCTTCAAATCTTCTGCCACCAACACCTGGAGTCGTGAGGCCACAGCAGCCGCCAGCAGCAGCCCTCCTGCAGCCAGCACTAACAGATAGGAGTTATCTTGCTTTTTTCCCCCTTCCTCCTTAATTAGTTACGGCAAAGCTCCTACGGATTAGGAGTCTGGCAGGAAAAGTAGGCTCATATCGATCCTTTTTCTCACCTTTCTGGTGTTTCACGAACTCACCAAACGGCACTGAAGGGGTCCCTTTCTGCTCACCTTCCCACAGAAATCTAACGAGGTGCGAACGAAGTCTGAGCAGCGACTCTCGCTCAGCAGCCCCAAGAAAAAGTTTTCAAGAACCTTAAGTGACACAAAGCAACCAACGGGAAAAAAAAAGGAGTAAGGAGGGATAACTTACTTGTAGCCACTTCTCACAGGCAGTAAGTGTGAACAAGTAACCGCAGAGTAGAGGGG
>NW_010274176.1:0-3454 GCF_000690775.1 Eurypyga helias
ACCCAAACCATTCTATGTTTCTAAGATTCTATGAGCTTTTGCACTAATACTTCTCGCTAATTTTCAGAATGCACTCTTGTTGTAGGACCACCTATGAAGATTTCAGCTATGCACACAACCATGTGTTTTATCACAGTTTCATTTCACCAGTTCCACAAGATTCTTTGAGAGACTATTATAATTGGTTTTTTTGATCAATGCATACATAAGAGTAATAAAGGAATAGACTTCTAATGACAAGTCTGTAACTCTGCTGCCTTTGCCAAGAGTCAATATTGCTGCCATTCCCAACTTTTTTTCCTCACTCCCTCTTCATTTATTTTCAGTTTAAATAAGTTAAATACACAAGATCAGATATATTTTTGCTGAATTTACAATAACACAACTATTACATGGTTTTCATACTAACTATTTTGAATATCTACTCATGTTCAGTGTCAGATGAAGACAAATCACTGCTCCAAACTTATTCAAATATCTAAGGGGTTGGAAAATAGTGAGATTTTCTGTGGACTATCCTTCAAATATTTCAGTCTGTGCAGTTCTGGGTCATTCACTGTTAGGTCATGGATCCTTTGAACCCTTCATCCCCACTGTTCAATGACTATAAATTACAATGTCATCTGTAAAATTAAAAGAAGAATCTATTCTTGTTTCTCATTAAGTTACAGCAGAGCTTTCAGGTTGTGTGAGAAAGGAAAAGAACCCATTAGCTTTCATTACTGAGCTTCTCCTCAGAAAGGGATATTTCTTTGTGATTTTCAAATTCACAACCAATCAGATTTTCAGTGCATTTCAGAGTACTTCTCCATTGCAGGATGGAGTGGGAAGTATCACAGACAATGAATGACTGCATGCCCTGAGGATTTCTTGTACAGGAAGAAGGATGCAAGAAATTACAAACTCTGCTTTACTCACAACTACCCTTAGCAACATCAGAAGCAACAGATAGATTATTTTTTTTTTTTTTTAGGGCTCAAGTAGTTTAATTTTCCTTGCCTCTTTAATCAAATATTATTCATACTGCAGGGTAGGAGGAACACTCATTCTGATGATTTTCATAGTCCAATTGCCTGGCATATAACTTAGATTGCTCTGTGTGATTGTGTAACTGAAGACTATTGTAATCTATACACACAGGACAGTCTCATACTTGTGCATTCATCCTTAACTTTGGCATTTCTTGACATTTGAGTAGTTCACCAGGTAAACTCAATGTTGAATGAACACAGTTTCTTTTGCACTTAATTTCTTACAGCATTTTTTCTAGGAAAAATTTGGACAAGAGAGGGAGAAAATCAGAATGTTGCAAGGTATATATGGATTTTCAAGCTTTACAATTCAGAAACAATGTAATTAGAGCTTCTTAATTTAATTTTCAAAGTAGGTATCAGTACAGTCCATGAACTCAATTGCCCCTGATCAACACTGCTAGAACAAAACAACCTAGAAACTTTGTGACAAACAAATTCATCTTCACTGAGTAACTTCTTTATTGAAAACTCATCCATGTTAAAAGTACTAGCTTAATCACCATTAATATATTCATTGCTAGATAAATGAATGGTAACACTGGTTCAGTTATACAACAGTCCTTAATATTCACTATCATTAGACTAAATCAGCATCCTGACAACATCTTCCATACAGCATGTACAAACGCAGTATTTAAGGCCTTTCATTCCAAACGGGACTGATATACAAAGTACCAGAGAACTGCCATTGCTTCTGTAGAGGACTACAGACAACTGCCTCAAGGATTTAACAGAAAGGACAAATGTTTAGCAAATGCATTTAGAGTGCAGTTCTTGCACCATCTGTTCTGTTGTGGAATACATCGTGGAAAAATTCACAATAAGTGGTATAAAAGTGTCCTCAAGGCACACAGAGAATGGAAGTAAGGGTCAGTTCACACCTCAATGGCATATGAACTCCCAACAGAGAGTAAGGATTTCAAATGTCATCCCAGCAAGCCATCCTCCTGAATAACTCCTACGTTTATGAGGAAAAGTTGCGATGCAGACAATGTCTTCCAGACCACCCATCATTTCTGCTTTTCCTCGGCTTCCTCAACCTCAGCCACTGCTGTGCAGACTGGGCCCAGAGGAAGGAAGGAAAATCTGGGCCAGCAGGAAAAAAATTCTCCTCTTACAGCTTGCTTTGTTCCTCCAAGCACAAGGCAACAAATATCTATTTAATCCTTTACATGTTTGCAAGGCATTACATTCAGGAAGGCTTTCATAAATAATACCTCCCCAATGAGTAATTATAAATGCTATTACACAAATGTGAGGAGCTAAATCTTTTTTCCAAGGTTACACAGACAGCGTGTTTCTCTACCGTGAGTACTTTGCTCCAAATCTGATGGATATTTTATGTTCTATAGAGAAAACAGTAATGATATGTGATCTCATGCAACAGACACTAAACATGCAAGAACTACTTATCATGTTCTCTGAACATGTAACTTCAGAACTACAATGAAGAGATGGCAAAGGAAAGCTGTGTACTTCACATACATATTTGCCTGAAGAATAATTCAGCACAGTGCATCTTTGAACATTTGTGACTCAGTAACAATAGCTTTGACTTACTTTCATATTTCCTTAGGCATATACTCCTCATTAATATGTTTCATAATTTATTTTCTCAGGAAAAGTTTTTTTAGTTTGGACTTGGTTTGGTTTTTTGTTTTTTTTTTTTTTTTTTTCTCCCTTCAATGAGAATAAAACATTTCATTGTCATAAATCTCAAATAGCTGAAAGGAATTTTTTTAACTGTTCCAAGATGCTCACTTTTGGGATGAGACCAAACATGGAAAGTTGCCACCCTAGAAATGAGTGATCTGTTTAGAGTGTGCAAGTTTTACAGCCCTAAACACTGCAGCTACAGGCGATTTGCTGTGTGTACATGCTTATATTTCAAAGCACCAGATGTTTTATGCAATTGTATTAAATTTTTGTGGTGGTGTTCTGGTAGTGGGGGGAGGGTCACAGAGGTGGCTCCTATGAGAAGCTGCCAGAAGTTTCTCCAGCTCCAAGTCAGACCCACCTCTGGCCATGGCTGAACCAGTCAGTGATGGTGGTAGCTCCTCAAGGATAACATATTTAAGAAAGGTGGGGAGAGAGGAAGAAACTGATGTGGAACCTGGAATGGAGAGAGCAGTGGGATGTGAGAGAGACAACATGATGGACACCCAGCTCAATGCAGAAAGGTGGGAGGAGGTGGCCAGGATAGAGGTTCTTCTGCAGCCCGTGGTGAGAGGGCAGGCTGTGCCCTGCAGCCATTTAGGATCCTGAGGGAGCAGAGACCTGACTGCAGCTTGGGGAGAGCCCTATGCTGTAGCACAGGGATGTGGCTGAAGAGCCCATGAATCCTGAAGTACTGCACCCCATGGAAGGGACCCACGCTGGAGCAGTTCATGAAGAACAGCATCCCGTAGGAAGGGCTCAGG
>NW_010274176.1:3502-7443 GCF_000690775.1 Eurypyga helias
GGGGGGAGGGTCACAGAGGTGGCTCCTATGAGAAGCTGCCAGAAGTTTCTCCAGCTCCAAGTCAGACCCACCTCTGGCCATGGCTGAACCAGTCAGTGATGGTGGTAGCTCCTCAAGGATAACATATTTAAGAAAGGTGGGGAGAGAGGAAGAAACTGATGTGGAACCTGGAATGGAGAGAGCAGTGGGATGTGAGAGAGACAACATGATGGACACCCAGCTCAATGCAGAAAGGTGGGAGGAGGTGGCCAGGATAGAGGTTCTTCTGCAGCCCGTGGTGAGAGGGCAGGCTGTGCCCTGCAGCCATTTAGGATCCTGAGGGAGCAGAGACCTGACTGCAGCTTGGGGAGAGCCCTATGCTGTAGCACAGGGATGTGGCTGAAGAGCCCATGAATCCTGAAGTACTGCACCCCATGGAAGGGACCCACGCTGGAGCAGTTCATGAAGAACAGCATCCCGTAGGAAGGACTCAGGTTGGAGAAGTTGGTGGAGGATTGTCTTGTGTGGGAGGAACCCCATGCTGGAGCAGGGGCAGAGTGTGAGGGTCATCCCCGGAGGAGCAATGAGCAGCAGAGACAACGTGTGATGAACTGACCACAGCCGCCATCCCCTGTCCCCCTGTGCTACTGGGGGGGAGGAGAGAAAGAAATGGGGAGCAAAGCTGAGCTTGGGGAGAAGGCAGAGGTAGAGGGAAGGTGCATCTAATCATAATGTCTCATTATTCTGCTCTGATTTTGTCTTTCTTCTCCAACTCAAGTTTATTTTTCCCATGACTGTAATTGCTGAGTGATCCCTCTCTGTCCTTGTCTTGACTCATGAACATTTCCTTATATGTTCTTCTCTCCATCCCACTACGGGGACGAGTGAGCGAGCGGCCGTGTGATGCTCAGTTGCAACCTGGGCCACAACAATAATAAATAACAAAAATATCATAGTTCAAACAAATCTCCTATTTTATGCATTTATGTTCATGAAGTGATCAGCCCAAGAGTGACTTCACTGCTGCTTCTAGCCTTGATTTAATGCATCACATGTTGAAAAGCAGAGTGGCTGTGCTCAGTGCACCATTTGCCAGTCTCTGCATGCAAACACCAGTCAGCTTTGCTGCGTTTTGCTTACAGCACTTTTCAACAAGTGCTAAAGAATTGCTTTAGGAGCAGGGGAATGCTGTCAGATCCCCTGTGAGATTAAATGAACACACTTGCCAGAACAGAAAGGAAAAAGAAAATTTGCTTGTTCAGGCTATGCATGCTTTGGCTTGCAGCTGTCAGAAGAGGGGCCCTGTAGGTGCTCGCAGTAGAAACAGGTTGTGGTTTAAGGAACTGCTTTTGTATGTTTAGTAAATTGTAAGTACAGAGTAGCCAAGTTAAATTCTGTTCTGTCTCTTTTTCAGGTCACTTAAGACCAACAATACACAACTCCCCTGAGGTCCAAGAACTCCTATGCCAAAATGAAATATGAAAACATTTTTGCAGTGAGTTGTGAAAGGTAGGTGACATAAATCCTTATGCCCAAAACATGGGAATTTAGACCTATCATTTTCTTCCTCTGGAGTCTGGCTATGTCTTAAAGATGTACTTGGAAATATTCATTCCATTCTGGTGGTGTTTGTCAGTCCTACTGTTTGTTTACTTGTCAAGGAATGGGATGCACAAAATAATAATAATGCTAGCAGAAAACATTGTAGATACATGATACTGACATGACAGACTTTCTCACAGGTACAGTTTTACCACCTTTTTAAAATCTGCCTGTAGATTCTTTGAAGAACTGTGAATGCATTGAAACAGACTTCAGCTAAAGAAGGATTTATCTTGTGCACACATCTTAGTTCTCTGTTCAGACAATGGAAACATTTCTGTTTGAATTAATTATCCATATGGAATCAATGTTTGGATTAGAAGCATTTAAATCAATGGATTTATAAATAACCTCAAAACTATTTTTTCCATAAATATATCATGAAATTATATTGCCTGGAAATTGTTACCCAGAATCACAGAATCACCCACAATGTGATATTAAGAATGAAGAACACTTAAGACTAATTGGTGAGACCTGAAAAAAATGTTCATGATGTTTCTCTAATGTTCACTGTAATTCTTTATCTCTTCTTCCCTGCTTTTCAAATACATACCTGCTGAAGAGTACCTGGAGGAGACTGTTTCCTCTTTGCACTTTCAGCTACAAATTAGACATCCCTCCTGACTGGAGTCCTTATTAATAATTAACATGTTCCTGAAATTTCCAACAACTCTTCCGTGGTTCTAGGAATTAAAGACAAAAAATGTTCTCTGTGAATATTATTTCTCAAGCCTTAGCCCGGCTAAGAACTGTGTCTTCTTGTGAATGGGAATCAGACATCCAAAGGTGTTTAAACGTGGGGCCTGTCCCTAGGCACCAGGAAGACTAAGGTAAATACATTAAATGTGAAGCAGATCCCTTTTGTAAACAATAAATCGATGTAAACTAAACCATAGGAAATCTTAAATAACTAATTTGATGATCTTGTAGCTGTATGTTGATACAAGAAGCTTAGATTAGGCATATCGCAAGCAGGTTGTTGGTGAGGCCATTCATTAGGTTTATGATGTCTGTTGGGGGATCAGGGGTGATTAGCAGGTATGATGTAGATGGGTAAAGGTGATGTGCAAGCAATGACAAATCTGATCTCTTCTGCATGGTCAGGGAACATAAAACAAATGAATTTAAATTCCTCCTTACGTCTTTGTAGAGTAAGAGACCAAATGTAGCTTTATACAGGGAGGTGGAGTGAGCAAATCACTGTGCAAGGAGGCAGCTAATTGCTGAACTTGATTGCAACTGCTAATCAGAGTCACAGGGAAAAAAAAGTGTCGGGAATTAATTAGGCAAGGACCTTCAGAACAGCAGCAGGAAGCCTCCAAGTGACCTTTATTTACAGTCAGTTAAACAGAAGTGTGACTAAAAATGCCAAGGAGCAAATCAGATTATTAATATTGATTGCTTAAAGAAAATGAATAATTTAGGAGCAGAGTCAGAATAAATATGTAGTGACAGAGATGAAAGAGCACAATGTACTGCCTTTCCAACATTCATCTATCATGCAGCAGTGCCCCTTCACACAGAAATGGAGAATTTCCACCATCACAAAACATAATTAGTTTCATGACCCAGCATGATTGCTGTATTTCTGCTACAAGGAGCTTTTTTCTTATTATTATTTTCCCAGGGTAGCAAAATGTGGGGGAGACACGAGCTTGCTGCATGGAAGCTTTGCTCTTCGAACTTTCCACAGAGATCAAATTCAGGTACTATGGGATTAACTTTTACTTCTTTGTCAACAAAATAGCAGAAACATAGTATATAATTTTTCTCAGACATGCTGTCACAGTAACAATTTTAAGTAAAGCTTAAAAGCATCTATAAAAGCTCTAAGTCCTAAATTCTCTCTCCTGCTTGTCTATACTCTGAGGTTTATTTTCACGGTGATTTTAAGCCTGATTATTTTATAAACTGTCCTCCTTTTTATGCCTAATCTTAGTACTGTATACCAGTAAATTGGCATAACTTGTTGCAGGCACTGTTGGAATAGACTTCTTGTTTATTTTTGTTGGGGAGCTCTGGGGTGATTTTTTTTTTCAAATTTACAAATTTGAATTATAATAATATCACAAAATATGACAGCCAAATGTGAATGAGCAATACAACCTGTGCAGAAAGAAAACTTGTCTTGGTTATCCATAAACTCATATACCTGCAATCCTGAGTAAGTACTGCTCTTCTTGTGCAGGTCTGCCCTGGTAAACTTGGGAAGGTGTAACATGGTGTAAGGCAAGTAAGAGTACACTGAAATGTATGGTATTAGGAGCCATAAATATTTCAGTTTTCATTTTCTCTACTGCCACAGAAATAATGACTTATAGATGAAACAATGAGTTTGCTTCTCAGATAATTGTCTT
>NW_010274176.1:7460-18115 GCF_000690775.1 Eurypyga helias
ATTTAAGTGACTGTTTGGAGTCCCCAAAAATTACAGAAAGTGCTTCATTTCCCTGCTGTGGATATGCCTCAGTGAAACTGAGGGATGATGCCAGCAGATTAGTAAAGCAAAGTAAGTAGTGGTGAACAAGGAAGTAATGTTTTCAGTATGAATATAAATATATTCCAGCCTTATAAGACCTTATGAATGTGAGTTAGTCCCATTGCTTTCAGTGAAACTATTGAGATGCACATCCACTCTCATACTGAACATCAGCATGATGACAACATGCTACATTCACAGCATGGAGAAAGAATGAAGAACTGAAATCCAGCTTTCTTATGCAGCTTTAATTAAGCCCCTTTGCACACAGGATACTCTTCATTAACAAACCAGTGTCCTCCTTTTTTTTTTTCCTGTGGACCTTAGGAACATTCACAGCAGATGATGAACATACAAGGATAACATTAATGCATTAATAACATTAAATCTGGCATTCAGGACTTGTCTTGCAGATTAAATAGGATCCTTCAAGGCATTTATGGATGTCAGTGTAAAATTTTAACTCACATGACAAAATCCCTACTATGTATGAATTTTACCTCGGATGTGAATTTAAGCTCATAAAGTTAATTAAAACCCGCTCTTAAGAACGGAATACATCTAACAAATGGATGCTATCATAAAGTGATTTGCTTTATGACATGTGTAGGCTGACCTGTATCCACCCAGATTTGTGCCATCTTTGTGAGCCTTCTAATTTCTAAATCACCATCAAACCAGAAAAAAAACATGTACAGAACAACAAGAGCAGATTAGAAGAGCTTCCCTTTTACGCTGAGCATGGAAGCATGCTTGGTGACCTCTCATCCTTGTCCTTTCAAAACCATTTTATTATAAAACCAACTGGAAAGTTTGGAAAAAAAAAAAAAAATATTGATGGCTTCTGCTGCGAGTGGCACAGGGTTGGGATAGCAGGTGCCCCGCTGCTCAGGACCAAGTGGTGTTGGCAGCCCGGTGTGGGAAATCAGGGAGGGCACCAGCCCACACGATATGATACCTGGCTCCTCTTCAGTCAGCGCTGTTCATCTCTTGCTTTCATGAATGCCGTAATTATACTGGTTGCCACTTAAAAGTCAGCGTTTGCCAGGAGCTGTCACTGAGATGTGTCTGAAGCACCAGAGCTTTGCAGGAAACGGCTGCGGTAACTGTTGACAAACGCTGGCTTTTAAATGGCGCCCACTGTAAGGGAGCCCTCAAAACCTGCTCTAACTAGACCGGTGGGAAGTGAACCATTCGCTTTTTCACATACCTTTCCCTTGGCGTGTGAAATGTCTGTAACTTGAGAGAACAGTAGGAGCTTCTTTGGAATTGCAGATTGTGAAAGGTCCTTGTTCCTGAGTAAAACATCATTATTCAAGGTGTATTCTCTATTTCTCTTCTGATAACTCATTGCAGTATATTTTAAATTAATCTGTTTAAATTTGCATTTTTTTTTTTTTTGTAACTGCTATTCAGAGGAAATGACAAGAAGGAGCCACAGAGATTTAATAAAGTACAAGCTTAGAACTTTAATCACATTAGATATCAAACTAATACAGTTTTTTATTGAGGTGTGTTAAAATGATTTTGTTAGTTGACAAATGGGTTACTGGTGGTTCATAGATGATATGAGCATTGAATGAGCTGCTATTTGCTCTCACGTGGTGCCAAGACACGTTGCCCTCCTTCCCTAAAGAGGTTGTTCTAATTTTCATTGTGATGTGTCTATGACAAGTTATTTTGCATCACTTGATACAATGAACCTGCATATTGAAAAAAAAAAAAAAGAAAGAAAGAAAACGGCTCAGCAATGCAAATATATTTTTCTCTGGTTCAGCGGAATGAGTCAAGCTCTTCTGGCAGGAAAATCCCTGTTTAACCGGTCATGATGTTGCACTCAGTAGCAGAGGCGGCAGGAGCAGAAGCTGGCTGCAGCACGTGGGAGGGGGAGGAGTCATGGAGAGACCCCTGACTGCTCCTTCTGACCGTGTGCCTGCCATCACCCAAATGTTGTCACAGAGCTTGGACCACCGCACTTGGAAGGGTGGGAAGCAGAATGGAGGAGGGAGCGAGATGAATGGGCTAAAAATGTAAAATTTACCAGGAAAGAGCTGCTGTTACTCCCAGAAATAGTCTTTCTCTCTGCTGCTGTCCCTCACCATTCAGTTAATCAATTTGTGAAAGTACTTAAGCAAATGCTGAAATCCCATGATATTTGAAACACGTTTCTTGAAATTAAACATGTGTTTAAGTGTTTTTCCAAACTGGAATAATAATAAGGGAGCTTGGGGAATGCCAGCATGAACTCATAAAGGAGTTGTACTCGAACCTGGCAGAAAGCTGTCATTGCCACAGGCCAGTCAGCTCTCTGCAAAGTTACCTTCGCTTCAAATTGAACTTGGGAGCAGCACTTAACACTGAGTTTTCAAAAGTCACAACCAAACGTGGAGACTGATTCCAAGCATCCTGATACGTGAACATGTTAACGCTTGAGCAAAAATGATGATTATTTCAATGGAATTACTCCCCTGAATAATATCTCATATCCGAGTAGTATTTGAAAAATCCTATCATGTTTAGAATAATGACCTAATCCGGCATAATGCTGGGAATCCTTCAGACTCACTGAAATTTGTGTGATCACGCAACGTGTAGTGGATCAGAGTCATTGTGAGCCAGACAAATGACAGAGAAGCAGAGCGGTACGCGTGCCAGTCTGTACGTAACAGGCAGGCGTAACCTGGCAGACAATTTAATCTCACCCGTTTTCCGAAACCAGCCTGTATGATTGCCGTGCTGCCTGACGCCGCACTGTAACAAAGTATCATCCGAATGGGTACATGTTTCTGTTCTATCCTTTTGTTTGTACACAGATTAAAACGCAATCCCCATTGACTGTAACCTGTAATTGAATCAAGGATTCTGCGGCTGTCACAGAGAGCAGGAGTGGCGCTTGAGTGGTTTATGAGCATGAGCAGTACAACCTGAAGATTAAACTTCATCTTTGATCTTCAGGCTGTGACCATGAATTTTATGTTGATAACATACAGAAGGCAAAATAACACAGATAATTGCGAACGGAAGAGCTGGAGAGGGAAAATTAGCCAGGGATCAAAGACACTGATGCTCTTTTGGTGGGAAACTTTGATGCCAACCAGTCAGCTAAAATTGTGGAAAATTTTTACTGGTCATATTTTTTCACATATTTTTCAAAAACTACTGGAATTTTTCGAGGGCAGATCACTGGATTGATGTGGGTGAAGCAAACTGCTTTGTTAGTCCTTTCTCAAGTCTCAGCACAATTTTGAATGAGGGAAAATTCTTTTTTCCTTTGGTGGGAAACTTTGATGCCAACCAGTCAGCTAAAATTGTGGAAAATTTTTACTGGTCATATTTTTTCACATATTTTTCAAAAACTACTGGAATTTTTCGAGGGCAGATCACTGGATTGATGTGGGTGAAGCAAACTGCTTTGTTAGTCCTTTCTCAAGTCTCAGCACAATTTTGAATGAGGGAAAATTCTTTTTTCCTGCTCTTTACATGCGAGTCACAGTTTTCTTACTGGGTTCCAAAGTATCCGTGGTCTCAAAGCGTTACTGCACAGCTGCCGCTACATATGTTGCTGCTGAAAGCTAAAACTTGCTGAAATAATCATTCCCAATGTTTAAAGAGGATGTGTTTTAGGCACTGCTTGATGCATCTTGTTTCTTCGGGGAGCATGAAGTTACAGCACAAAACAGCAGCCACATCAAAAATGCAGGGTTGACGTGGATTTTTTTGTGCCCCCCCACCCCCCTCCACCCCAGTCTCTGGCAATATGAAGGACGACAAAAAACTGCTTGCATCATAAACCTTTATTTCAGGGTAAGTGATTGGATTGATGTTCGTACATAATTGCCCATGCTGGATATGAGGGGTGTAAATTTTTAATTAGTAGATGAAAAAAAGGACAATACAGGGAGCACAGTGTAAAATGTTAAAAAAGAAAACAAAGGAAGATGCACTTTGACACTGTTCCACTGTCGTAGGATAAGCGATGCATAAAATATAAGCTAGCAGGATCAATCATACATATAGGCAAGATCAAAAAAGCCATATAGTAACCCTAAGAGACAGATGTCTCTCCCAATTCTTTCACTCCATCAAGATAAATAGCTGCAGTTTGGTTACTTGACTGATGCAAATCAATAGGACTCCATTGAAATCTATGGCAGTGTTGGGATTTTATTTTTCTCCCTGGATCTGATTCTCAATCGAGTTTGGCCCTCTATGAAGTATGCAATGAAAGAGTAGTTCAATATGTTTTAAATTTGTTTCTATGCCCCTTTTTCCTCCCTTGAACTTCATTACTGGCAGCTATGACAGACTGTGAAAAATGTTCAGAGGTAGAAATGGAATAAGAAAACATTCCTGTTCCAAACAGACAAAAGAGCCAAACAGACATCAAAAATTGGAGGAGACAGGGTGGGAATTTTGGATCTGAGGCCTTAATTTGCCACCAACCTAGGAGTGAGATGAAAATGTCAAAGGTGGTATGTCTGGACCTCACCAGAACTGGGAAATATTTGGCTATTCTTGCCGAGCAAAGTGTTTTGGTCTGATGACGAACCATAGCATTCAGAACCTAACTTTAGTTAGTGAGGTTGGAAAATTCCCAGCAGGACCTGGTGGATCTATGCCTGTGGTATCTTCATACCCACTTGCCTATTCAAATTAAAGCTGAGAGGTGCAATCCACGCCTGTGCAAAGCCCATGTAGGGACTGTGCAGCACGTAAGAGCTGAAAGCAGAGCTGCGCGTGGGGTTTACGTGGTGCCGAGGCTACGTGATGCTCCGCTGCGCAGGGATGAATTTAATCCGAGGAGAAAAGGGCTACACGCTGTATTGCCAGGCTAGTCACAATGTGCCATTGAGGAGGACAATAATAAGGACACAGCATCTGGTGGAAGGAGGGACAATTACTCCTCTTTCTTTCTCTTTCAAAGACAGCAGCTCTAATTCTCTTCTGACACCATTATTTCTGAAGCCGTAACTTTACATTTTTCAGTGAGTCAAACCCAAGGTGTGCCAATATAAATGAAGGCAGCTGTAATTCAGCCCAGTATGAACTCTTGATGTTTTTTGAATGTGTAATTGCAGCTACAGGGATGGTGAAATCAAATAGGAGTAGAGAGCTGCCATCCAGAGACTGTGCCTCTTTACACCACCAGAATCTGTGCGGCAGAAAGGTTTTTCCATACAGGCTCACGCAGAGCTCAAAAACCCTGCTCTTGTGCATTCGAACCAGAGCTGGGAAAACGAGCTAACAAATGTTGCTCATGAATATTCATACACATTTTCAAAGGAAGGAATTTATCCATGTCGACATCTCATTTATGTTTGCATTCTGCCAAAGTGGAATCATGAACAATCCAGTAGGCACACAGTTTAAAGTAAATTTTAAATTAAAACAATGGCAGCTATTTAAAAACTTGATTCTTTCATTGAATCTAAGTGCATCTCACCCTTCCCGACATTTGCTCTGGTTAAATATAACAGAGTATGGAGTGAAGACTCTGCCCAGGGCATCTTATATCTGCAACATGGCCTGTAGATCTTAGGAGAACCCTGCTTCTTACACTAGTCATCTGGAAAGAGCAAGAATTTTGACTTCTTTGAAGACAGATTTCCATTTTTATCTATAACTGGGAGGGCTATGCAAACCAGAAATCAGAGAGATTTAGAGTTCCCTGAATGGAAGAAATGGTCCAGTTTAATCCTAGGTTAGAGATCAGCATAATTATTTTTTTTTATTTTATGAGGTTTAATAAATGTATCCCTGCTGAAGACTGAATTTACCATTTTGCGTGCAGTTGGCTTGTTCTTCTTCATATAAACTTCCCCTGAAGATTTCCAGCATTTGGAATAACCCTGGCCTATACAAGCAACAAGAACCTGACATTGTAAAAAAGGTCACTGGATGCAGTGGAAATATCTAACAGGACAGCATCTTTCAGTCCTTTCCTCCTCAAAGAGCTCCTAGAGTTCTGAGAAGTTTTAGGAAAGCAGCAAACATGGCTTCTTTCAGGAGGTCAAAAGCAGCCCCTGCTACGGTAGTCTGACAGAGTATTGTCTTGAATGTTCCACTTCTAGAAGATGAAGGCAACGTGCACAAAGATTTATCTGCAACATGCCTTACTTTAAATCCATAGTCTCAGGACTGTATAACGCGGCTCCTGTTTAAAGACACTTATCTTTTATGGTCTGCAGCTGGAATAGGCGCTGGGGTTCACGCTTGCCATCGGTCGAAGAAATGCTTTCAATTTTACATAACAAGCTGCAAGCGTCTGCAAGTTTAAAAAAAGGAGACTGAGAGTGAAGTTATCTCAACAAGCAAACTCCAACGTATTCCAAGGTTACTGCTGTATAATTAATGGCATTACCAAATGGAGCTGAAAGTGTAGAGTCTGCAAATGGGTAATAACAAGGCTTAGATACGCACTCTCTTTTTCATTCATGTTCTTACAGTTTCTTGTGAGCTTAATTGAAGTCAGGAGGGTTTTTTCACATTACATTTTCAAATTCAGTTCTGATCAGTGGCAAACAGTGCATGTGCCCTATGGAGAAACCTCCTACCATGTATTTCTAGGAAAAGAAAAAAAACAACAAACACACAAAATTAAAAAAAAGAATAAAGAAATCTTGCTCTTCTTTTTTCGGATCAAAATTGCAGTAGGATATATTACATTAGAAAACTGGGAAAAGTGTTTTCAGATGGGAGCACTGGCACAGTGGCTGTATGCATTTTTTCTCTCTAGGGTTACATTCAGTAAGGTTTTATTAATGGAAACAGCCACATATTGCAAAAACCTGTTAAAGATATCAAACTTGCTTCAAAAGTCTGTAAAACAATGGAACATAGACAAATGCAGGAAAACATTTCTAAATTAATCCTTCTGGCATCAGATTATTCTGTGATAACAAGACCCACTTCAGCAAATAGGTCAGAGTACAGCTGCTAAAGGTAAGCAGCCTGATGCAATAGAGGCTATGGTTTTAAACACTATCAAAATCATTTTGTATTAATCACCTTCTTGCCCGCAGTAAAGGTTATTTATAGAGCGTGCTTAAAAAAAGGAGCAACCTGAGTATCTCTAATCTCCTACTAACCTTCTACAGTAAATAGCAAAGCATTAGCTCTGTGTGCATTTCTGAATCCAGTCTTTAATTATACCTCTCCCATGTTTACATGAACTTTGGTTTGCTTTTTGAAAGCCTCACGGAACAATTCCTGCAGCTGACCTGTGTGTACTGGTGAATTTCTCCATAAAGTGAGTATTGATGAGCTGAAAAGTTCAGTGAACAGGAAAATTCTGCTGCTTTTATTGCCAGTGTGACAGGTTACTTTATTACCATGCCTTTCACAGCAATTTAACAGTTACCCTGGTAACGGATTCAGTGAGGTAATGGGATCAGAGGCATTAGAGGAGAGGAAAGGCTAGCGACGAGAGAAAACCATCTGCTGGCTTATGTTCTTGGGGCTGTTGGCTCACTGCGAGCTCCTGACAATCATTGTACTTGGATGTAAATGAGGCAGGTTAAACCACAGGCCTGCCCTATTTAGCTGTACTCTGGTGATTTGTCTTTCTAATTCTATTGAAATAATAATCAGGATTTGTTTCTGATTAATTAACTAACCTTTTGGTAAAAAGATTAGATAACGAAATTGCTGCCTATTCAGAGATAATGAGATTTTTATTACTCTGTCAAAGGAAAAAAAAAAAAAAGTACATTTATGTGTCACCAGCCACCATGTCAAGGGAGGAAAATAAAGATTTAAATCTTTATGTCAGACATTTATTTCCTCCACAGATTAAGTGTATATTGAATTCCATGGCTGCACATCATCTTGTTTAAGACATTTCAGGAGAGCTTTTAAAACACCAAATAAAGTAATAAACATATTTAAACCATGATGCGTTTGGTGTTAATTTGCTTCAAAAAAAATGTCTCCTAATGGAAGAGTAACGCTTGACGATTCAGAAATCCACCTGTACTGTGTGGGTGTATTTATGTAAGTGCAAGAGTGTGAAGAAAGCAGTAAAATTTCAGTGTGAGCACTTTAGAGTGACATATGTAAATAGGCTGCTATTATATCTTGCAGTGCAGACATGCCTGATACAGTAGTTACAGTAGAAAATTCATTTATATGTAAGAGCTTTGCCTGGGTGTGTGAAATACCATGCAAGAGACTGGAAGCTGATATAATTAAATAAGGAATGATAATAAACCATGGCATTTAGAGTCTTCTCACTGGAGAAGATGAACCTGCAGATCTTGGCGAGTGTCCCGGGCCTGCAGAAGGCTGCCCGACAGACCCCGGGCTGCAGCCCGGCTGGTGCCTGCACACCAGCACTTCATGCCTCACCACAGACATCCCCACCAGTAGGGCAGGAGACTAAAAACACCTAAAAACATGCTCCTGGAACCACAAAGCTGGTACACCTATGAAGCCTGTTAACCACACGTCAGCCATATAGCTGCCAAGCCACCGGCCATGCCCCGCATCCTGCAGCACTGTGGTGTAAATACAATATTTTGGTGATAGACATGTAACGAGTGGACAGCATTTGAGGTACCAAGTAGCGTCCTGCAGCTTACCCGTTGCAGGAAAGCTGTGTGCTTTACTGACTTGTCAAGTCACTAATCGTGATCTGTTAATTAATAGACCTCTATAAAGAATTGCGATAAGAACATTTTCTGTCACGCATACAAAGCAAGAGGAAATATAGGACACAGCAGAGCATTTTGTTGCGGTGAAGTTAATGAATGCACTCTCAGATTTGAGGTGACACTTACACGGGTGGCGTTCAGTGTGCTTCATTACTTTTACTTTTACACGTTAACATGAAAGGCTCTCATACACTGAAAGTCCCTGCTTCTCCCCAGCGGTGTATATAGCTGAAAGCCAGTCAGAAGCTTGACCCAGTTAGAGAAAATGTCTTTGGTAAAGAGATCTGATGCTGAGCGTGTTGTTCCCCTGTTCCCCCACCTCGTAGTTTCCCGTTGGTGATTACCCGGCATGGCCAGCATTCCTCTCTTCCCGCCTGGGCTTTCCAGTGTTATAGCCTTGACAAAGGATGCAGACAAGAGAGCTTTCTTCTTCCACCAGAAAATTATTTCCCTCTCCCTGCCCTCCAAAAATTCTTCCTTCAGCCTTCTGACCCTCGATAACCGAAATCCACTGAAAGGCAAGCCAGCCTTTTTGGCTTAGTACCAGCTGTAAAGCTTTTGCTCTCCCTCTCTCTTTCCTCTCCCCCTCCCATGTGAAATTTAGGTTTAACATTAGTAATTATTTTTAAAATTAGCAAAATGTTATCAGAGGATCTCAGCTAAGGAGAATAACTATAGTTTTCCTTTTTCCAGACGATGACATCTGCAGCTCTACATTTTCATGAAATGACTATACTTAACAAAAACATTACTTCATTTTCGTGGTATTTCTTTTGTGCCTAGGAGCAACCCTGTAATTGTTCACTTCAATTACAACATTACTATTTTAAACTGAAACCCATTTTATCTGCATGCCAGCTTTTTATTTGTTTTACCAACTATATCTATTTCCATTACTGCAAGGCTGATGGTTTGTCTCAAGAGGAAATCAAATCCATTAATTCAGAAATTTCAAGCACGGCTGCCTCTGCCATAAGCAGCATTTCTTATGCTAATAGCAAATGTGCTGAGACTGAAAAGAACTGACACAGCTCTGTTTTTTATCATAACTTAAGCATTTATGTAAAAAGGCAAATCTAATAGTACTAGGAAACTGTAAGTGTTATTATATATAATTCACTTTACTGAGATCTGATTAAGGCCTGGTTTGTGCAACTGTGGTTTAAATCATGCTGTTTGTGGCTTTAACTCACTTGACATTTGGGGTCTGATTTTGATCTCGGTTACCTCAGTGTAAATCTGCCATTGTTCATCTGACAACAATAAAATTATTTCAGATTTACTCCAGGCGAATGGAAATCAGGAAATGTTCATTTTGCTTTAGGTGAAATACCACCTCATGATCACAACATACTACACTAGCTTTGGACAGACTCTGCGTGTACAGGAAATGTATTATATAAGTTGGACATCTTTTTTTTCCTCCAGCCACAAAAATCGTTTTTTCAAAGGTAATTTAGGTATTTCCAGGAAGCTGCACCCTCCCAGCACCACACAGAAGCAAATGCACCCCCTCTCCCACACTGCCTCCTCATTTAATGCATTTAGTCCTGTTGTATCACATGGGCTGTGTTCAATTAGATAGCTTAACAAGATAAACTCTGACTTTGACCCAGAAAAAAACAAACCAGATTGCTGCTGAGTTCTGCGTAAGCTTTTCCAGGCGTTGTGACCCGTTTATGTCAATGAAAAATGCAAGAGATCCTTATCGTGAGGGCCAAATTAGTTTCTGAGGGTTTGGGTTTGTTTTTTTTTTAATATATGTGTGCACAGACAGAATGTACAGGACACAGTGTACCATTCTTGCCCTTCATTTTTGCAGCAAAACCCTTTAGTGCTGTAAATCAGATCTCATTGGGAGATCTTACACACTGGCCGCCGATAAGCTGTTGAGAAGTAGACAGGGCTTTTAGGAACTGCTGA
>NW_010274176.1:18129-25830 GCF_000690775.1 Eurypyga helias
TTTTGTTGTAGGCTGTTAAATCCAGGATTGGTGTTTTAAGATGATTCTGCTTTCTTCTTCTCTTGGCCTGGTTAAGCAACTCTACCCCCATCTCATTATTTAGCTGATTAAAATGAAAACTAGAATGAGAAGCTGGCTGTTAGAAAATCCTACCTTCACCCATCAAATTAATGAGGGTGACTTACGCTGACGTAGTTTATGGCCTTATCAATTTGACACTAATTTTGCAACTAAGACAAGATTTACTAACTGTACACACCACTCTGTTTTGGTGGCAGTGGAATGGTATTCTTTTCTCCAAAAACAAGGTCTACATCTTGTGTAAACATGCATTATTTTGTTGCCTTGTTGTAAATGGATCCCGGTTGGGTAATAGTACTTCTTCCTACTAACATATTGACAATTATGTGCCAAAAGACACAGAGAAAAGATTATATTTCAGCTGGAGTACTCTCTTTTTCTGATTTTTCAAGTGTTGTAAATATGTTTAGCACTGTACCTGTTAATGCTTCGTTAGAAACATGCTCGTTCTTTGCACATCCCTTCCATACTGAGAGAAAAATTAAATGTGCTGGTTTATTTTTCCTGTGTTTGATGGGTGTTAACAAGTCCAGCTTTTGAGAAAACCCAAACCAAATAAGGCTATGTTGCTGTTGCTACTAAGTTAAGCAAAAGCCACCTGGTGACTAAGTTCACTAGGGCTTCATTTCTTTGTGTGACTGAAAGAAAGAGAACAAGAGAGAGAAAGGGACTCACATACACATGGAAGTAAATCCTGTTGAATCGCACTCAGGAGATAAAATCATAACAACATGTATGTGTTGTATATATATATGCAAGTAGACATATGTCCCAGATTCCCCTCAGTGTGATCGTTAAGGCATTCAAATTCAGGCAAGGGAAAAAAAAGTACTTATAATTAGAGGTCACTCTGTGCTGCAAAATGCATCTCCACAGACAATTTTCTCGAAGTTATATTTGTATCACAATTATGTTTTTATCCCCATTTTATTTAGAGCTCTGATGTCAGTTCAACTCCCATTGGGGCTGTTTTCATATGATGACTCTGTTTATTTTGGTACTCTTACCATTACTTAGAGTGCTTGAGCTTTTATTGTAACGGTCTTATTTAATGAAGCTGTCTGGTTTCAGTTTTCTCATAGTCAAAAAGGAAAGGTGTGAGAAGCAAATGAATCACAGAACAATAGGGCCCATCACATTAGAATGAAAAAGGAATTAATTTGTATATCATATACGCAAGTAGTTATGCTTTTCAGGAAGGAAAACTAATTACTGGGCAACTTTTTCCTCTGTCTGTTAATCTATTGTTCCTTTTTTAATTGCTTATTTATTACTTTTAACGCAGACAAAGGATAAAATGGAAAATTCATCTTCAGTATCCTGGCCACATCAGGGGCTTAGGCATTGGTTCTCTTTATCATTTCAACATCTGTGCACAGGACAGATTGTATGTCCCACATTCTAGGTCAGCTACATTTGTTTTCCTCCATGTATTTTATAGGATCACGTTTCACTATAAGCCTTATGTGTGCATTCAGGTTTGCAATGAGGACCAGGCTTATAGGGCAGATCACAAGCTTAGAGGCTTTTTTTTTTGTTTTGTTTTGTTTTGTTTTGTTTTGTTTTGTTTTGTTTTGTTTTGTTTTGTTTTAAACAGCATTCACGCAACTGCTGTTTAGTTTGCTGCTGTGTCCTATCTGCGAAACAGCAAACAGTAACACCAACAGAAAATAACATTATTTACTGCTGTGGGACTGATTCTACTCTGCCTGGAAAAAGGAACATAGTATTTTATTACTGAGAAATTATGTGAGGCTACTGCAGGGAAATCTAGATTATTTCCATAGTAATTACTGATTTCTAGTACCATAGGTATAAATAATTACGTTAATACTATGTAAAACACCTACCTTTAGAATAGAAACAGTTTCTTAAAATTATTTTTTCCAGTTTAGCTACTGTATTCCTCCATTAATCATTTGTCTTCTAACTAATATTTGTTATTTTAGAAGTTATCTGTTTAGTCAGAAATGCAGTTTAAGTACATCTTTTCTAGTTTAAATCAAAAAAAAACCCCGAAAACACTTCTTGACACTTTTTCAGACATTCTACAAAAGGGAGAGAGCTAGTTTATAACTCAAAGATTCCCCTGAAGTATCTCACACTCCACACTTCACAGCTCATGATTTTAGTCATAAAAAGAAAGATGTCCCGTACTGGTCATCCAGTTACTGGAAAAAGAGACAGATGTTCGCAAGAGATTTATTCCCAATGTTTTTCATCCCTGGTTCTGGCTGGAGCCAGGTTAACTAGCCTACAAAAGACAGCTAAATTCTGTTTGGGAGCGAATCCCACTTTTTGTATTACCTAGCGTGGGTGAAATGTCCTGCTACTTGAACAGCTTTTGGAGAGCTAAGTGTCATTGTTTGCTTAGGATGAACTGAACGAATGACTTCGCGGTGCCTTTGTCCTAATCTAATTCCCCTTAGCCTGACCTCCAGAAGTCAAAATATTTTTTCTAGTCTAGCTACAACTTCTGATAAGTAGTGCATGAGGATATCAGTTTGCTCAGCTGGTCAGCAAAGACCAGTCAGCTGTAAAGCTATTTATATCATATCTGAGGGGTCTGTTCTCAGATCAGTGCGCAAACAGGACTCCCATTAACAGTAATACAAGTTATGGGCGGGCATGAAAGTAAAGAAACTCCCTAATTAGAAACACTGAAACAGCAGAATGTTGTAGTTCTAAAAGGCAGTGGTGCACATATTTACTTTGTTATAAAATGAACACAGCAACTAAAAATGAAACATTAAGTTCATAAAATGGGGAGAAAGTAACTTACACCTTGAAGTACTACGCAACCCAACATGCAGCTTCTTCATGAAGATGCGCAAATTTTATTCACCTGCTGCAAATACCTTTTTTACAAACATCCCCTTTGCAAGTTGAATTGGAAAATGTATATGTGGACTTGACTATGTGTTCTACTTTTAACACAAAGGCACACGAAAGAAGAAAAATCTAAGGAATTTATGTCAGTACACTGGGAGTTCCTGGCTGTTGACTGTCAGGTCAATACTGCTGGAAACCATACTGGATAATGCCTTTCATCAACCTGTTGAAAATCAGTTCAAGTTAGATTTTTTTTATTTGTTTTTATCCTAACTGCTTCTTTGGGAGCTCTGCTATAGAACCCCATTTCTGCACGGCTGTCATCATATGACATATCAAGGCTTGCATGAGGCTTGGAGCAACCTGGTCTAGTGGAAGGTGTCCCTGCCCATGGCAGGGGGGTTGGAACTAGATGACCTTTAAGGTCCCTTCCAACCCAAACCATTCAGTGATTTTATGATTTCCTAAACTACCGATAGTCTTATTTATGCCTATTTATTTCTATTTTAGCTTAAACGGTCCTTTTCTTTCAGTAGTGTTTGATATGGATTGTATTTAGTGTTTTTAGAGAATACAGCCTTTGTTTCTTAAGCTGAGGAAACCAATTACTTTTTAGCATCCTCGTGTTTAACAGACTGCCCATTTTTATTGTCCACTAAGACATTATTTTCATCGCTATCCTAGAAGACTGAATTAATGTTGTCTAAACTTATCTTCTGGGAATATGGCTTGAGAATTGTTTTCCAAATAAGGTCTCACCATTGCTTTGCAGATTAATATTTCCTTTACAGTAATATGTTTTGAAATATGCTAGGTTTTAATTTGCTTTGTTTCACAGACAGTTTATATTAGTAACTTATAGTCATTCTCTGTTTAAATAAATACTTGCATCTCTTTATTTCTTCATACATTCAAAATTGATGAGCCTGCAGCTTGTTGCAGAAATTCTTGTTACCTTCAAGTGCATGACCTTGGCTTTTGTATCCTTTTTCTTCAGATAATCAGTCCTCAGAGTAAGTCAGTTTGTTAATGAACCTACTGTGTAATGATAAATGCTTCCTAATTTGATCCTCCTTGAGGCATGTGCTCCAGTTTGGAATACATTTCTTGAAATAATAAACCGGTATTATTAACAGAACTGTTAAATGAAAGCAATCAAAGACCACTCCTTGAGAATAGCCCAGGATATCTTTTTCTGGCCCAACAGATGTTTTCAAACAACCTGTGAATGTTTCCCTTTATTCAGCATCTCAGTGTTCTTACAGGCCTTGCCTTTCTCCCCACAGAGGTAGTCTTCCATATGGTAACATGTTGAATTTCTTTAGATTCTACTGAATTTTCTTAAAGACTGTTTAGAAATTCTACTGTGTTTTAAATTATAAATGTTCAGCAAAATCTTGGGTTTGGATATAGATTGCTCACTAACTTTGAACTGAAAATATTAATGTTTGTATTGATTATTTCAGCATTAAAAACCTGAACGATTGGTTATATTTTTATGTTTCTTGTCTACATTGTTCTTATAAACATGTTTTGTGTAGAATTTACCACTACACATTTGAAAATCCTCTTCATAAATACTCATTAATAACCGCATAAACTACTCTGTTTGAGCACGTGTGACCACAGGACATTTGTTCTGTTGTACTAAAATGTCTAAAATGTCTGCAGAAAGCACAAAACAAATCACTTAGAAACAATCAAGGGAAATTTTCATTACAAATTGTCTATGAAAGCTTGGAATCATTTTAACAGTATTAATCTCCCTACTTTAGAGCCAGTGACAGGAATAAAGTAATAAAAAGTTCACATCTATAGAAAAGCTTCATTTCTTTTTCCCCTTGGGAAACTTGAGAAAACCTAAGTTTTTCTGTTAAATTAAAATGGCTTATCTTGGCAAACATAAATCCTAGAGCCTGACAGAAAAAGTAAGTGTGACAAGCTCATGGCTAGGCACTTCTTACTGAGGGCATAGGAGAGAGGATGGTTTTGTTTAATTCAGTTCACATCTCATTATTAACCTTGGGTTGGTAAGATTTTTGGTGCGCTTCTAAGTTAGCACAGTGTTTGGTTTGTACCTTTGTTCATACTTTTTATTTTTGTGGGTCTTCTTTGGCTTAATTACGGGGAGTTAAATAATAGGAAAATAAAATAGTATTACACTGAGGCACTTGTGGCTGGGAAATACTGGGAAGAAGACCCTAAATGCTGACCTCAGAAAAAGCTGAGTGATAAACAAAGGGGTTGAACTTCATGATCCAGCAGGAGACAGAAGACATGACTTCTTTTTCAGGCTCACTGCAGTTGGGTTAACATTGGGAGTACTGCAAAATTAGAGTGCCACTAGGCTTCGTGGCAGTTTTCTAAAGAAAATACATTTATTTTAGCAGTCTTTTGACATTGAGATTAGAATTTGCCTTTTTTATCTGTTACATATTCTAATAGTTAACACACATTACTATATCTGTCCATCGCGAATAGTATTTCAGTATTTACAGTGGACAATGCTTCCTAAATATGTCAGTCTCCTATCTCTACGATTAAATATTAAGATTTTTAACAAATAGATTACAAAACAAAAGCCGTAAAAAACGCCTTGCTTTTCAGGGAAAACACTTCTCAAATAATTAAATTCCTTTCACCACCAAGTATTTTTTGCTTAGTTCCTCTGAAATGAGGCATCAAACAAAATTTTCATAGCTAAATCTAGAAACCATGCCCATTTAGGAACCTTAACACGTTCTTAGCACATGCCCAAATTCCTTACCAATGCAGAGAAGAATATGTATAGAGAAGAATAAATCACCAGAAAGAAGAGGAGATATTCAAGCATCCAATGGGAAGAAATTAATAATTAACTGATGTTTTCTGTTTTGTCTGTTCTGGTCTCATCACAACTCTTCTGTATTTCATTACAGTGTAAAATTATGTTCATTTATCAATTTTTTATTAATTTAGAATATTTATAAATTGTGTTCCCTTAGCCTCCAAATCAATGAAGGCAGTGATGGGTAAACCCCCAATAAGCACAATTTCCAAGTACTGCGTGCTTTTGGCAACTAGTTAAAATAGTCTGAACTTCAGAACCCGCCTTCCCCAGCCTTTTCCCCCTTATTCCACAGCAGCAAGACGTACAACATCAGTGCTAGCCATTTTTTCTAGTCCTTTAAACTTTACAAGCTAATGTGTTTCTGAGATTTCACCAGCCCTGATCTTACTAATTGCTCTGAGCAAACACTGCTTGCTCCATGCTGTTCATGACACTTTTAATGCTATGTGAGATTAACACTTCTTAGCCTTTGCAAGGTTTGTTTTTGTTCCTCTCTGCTTTCTGAAGTGTGACATTGTTGAAGGGAAAGCCATGATAAAGACTTATTACAGCTGTTGCTGCGCTCTTGTGTTGTCAGGCCTTGTGGAAAAGCTTCCCTTTTTTTCTGCCTTGATCAGTATATACTATAGTTATCCCCTGGGAAAGATTCTAGAAATTATGTCTAAGACAACTAAGTGGTATATTTGCATTTAGAGCCTTCGTTGAAATATTCTGTAAATGTATAAGGAAATACATAATAAATCAAAACCCCAACTTCCTTAAAATAAACTGAAGGGAATAGTTCTCACTCCTGGATGCTTTATGCTTCTTACAGTGCATTGATGTGAGCCCCAGCCCACCAAGGTTAGTGGAGCACCGCAGCAACGGCTGTACTTTCTTAAAGCCCTGCACAACGCTAAGCCAGTTATAAACTACTTCAGTAGAACCATGACGCTCCGACAGCCACACAACCCTATTCACCTTTTGCCCAGGAGTATAAAAAGATAAGCAACAGGCAGAAGATCGGTGCGCAATAATTGATGTTAGCTGAAGACTTCTCCAGGCTGTGGTAATTGTTTGCTGTTTTCCTGGCCGCAAACAGGCTGATGCTCCTTCCAGCCCCCTGCACTGAGGGCAAGCCCTGACATACATTTTTTATCATTGCTTGTTATGCTGCTCAGGCCAGTAGAATGATCCCAGCTGAAATTCCCTGTTGTGTCCTCTTTTTCCTTGGCTTCTAAATCAGCTTGTCTCAGTGATATTCTGTTTCAAGCTTTCATTCAATTCTGCAAGAAGATCTAAAAAAAAAAAAAATAGCAAGTACACGGAAGACGTGATCTCAACACTCTTCTGTGAATGTTCAAAAATCCCAAAGCTTTGGGAGATTCCAGTGACTGCTGATCAAACCTGTCTGTGTCTAGGTTAGACCCACCCTAGTGTGAGCAGGAATAGACTGTGCAGCACCAAAGGGTCTTGCAGCTCTGTTCTGTGTGGCCTCACATACCCCATGAGCCATGTGCTCTGAAATCTCGGTTTCTGCAAACCCACAGCTTGATGGTCCCTCCACTCAAGTGGGACATCTGCGTCTCTACTCCAAGACACAAAAGCTAGTCATACTGCCTTAAATGGGCCTGCCCCAGAGCCTTGATTGTTGGAAACTCAGACTTCCCAGCAGCCCTCCAAGAAAAAATCAGAAACCTGCCTGAGATTTGACTGCAGCTATCAACATTTCAGATTCTTGATATTTCCAATCATTCTAAATACAATTTCCAGGCAGCAGGAACCACAAGTGAATTCCATTTGTTGGTTTTGTAATTAGCATATACCCACAGTTTTACTGGGACAGAGCTAAATGTGCGCATCAAGGTGTTCATCGCCAGTGACAGCACAGGGCCAAGCGTAATTTTGTGCCTGTTTTGGAAGTGACAGTACCACTAGTGCTGACAGGAACCAGCTATATATGCAGGTCACTTACCCCA
>NW_010274176.1:25841-41409 GCF_000690775.1 Eurypyga helias
AGCCATTGTCACTCTGCGTTCATACTAAATGGATAATACTGTGTACATGGCCCTGCAATCCTGTCTTGTTCCTGGTTTTTTTATGTGTATAACACTTCTCTAATCTTTTTTATTCTTGTTTTGGTTTTGGTCTCAGTTTGCACAGCAGAGGTTTAATGTGACTAAACTGTTCAGCCCACAGTCTTTGAAATGGAAACGTTTTTTCTGTCTGATCTCGGATCAGGCAACTATTGTATGCATGTTGTCTGCTTATTTAATTGTAGGTGTTCTAATGTAATTTCTTATTAAAAAATAATAATTATTAAAAAATAAGGAGAATCTGACATTTGCCCTTTGCAACATTCCCTTATCTGAGTCCTCCACTTTGGAATTCATCAGTCACAAGGAGCAGCAATAACTCTTTCTCTTACACCAGCAAGACAATTGTGTCCATATAATGTGCAGTTCTTCAGATTTTTAAAAAATTCCTGGTCCTCAACTACAGAAAGCACAGCTGAGTGCATTTTTGCACACTCTGGGAAGTACAGGATCTAAGCATTTTTGACTTGCTATGTTAGAGACCAGCCGTGTTAGGGATCTGCACTCTCACTCCAGCCGTGAGGGAAGTCAACATGTGTAACATTTCATTAGCACAGTTCAGCAATGAGTGAGCCATCCTCTGTCCTCCTCACTCATACAAGAAAACATAGTGCAAGGCAGGAAGAAGGGACTGAAACTTTACCCCCTAATATATTTGTTCTTGCAGAGTTTGTAAGCAAATGAAAATAACACTCTGTGCAGGGAAATGTTAGGAATATATCTCACTTTTTTAAGATTGACCTAGAACATATACATGAACCTTTAGGAGCATCAAAACACCATGATCTCATTTTCAGATTAATGGAAGAGCTGTATATAATTCACTTGTATGTTTGCTACAAGCATTGAGGGACACAAAAAAAAAAACCAAAAACCCCCAAAAACAAACACCAAACCCAAAACCTAAAAGCCTCACCATAAAATTGGTTTTAAATGGATTTCCAGATACTTATGTTTCCAAAACCCTGTATTTTGTGACTCTGGTTGGAAAGACGAGACAAATATGTTACCTTGATTTCCTGAATATTGCATCTTACAAAATGGATTATGATCCTTTTCAAGTGCAATGATTTCTTGTTGCGAACGTAAATCAGAAATTATGTAGAAATTAAAGATATATAAGTACACATTTAAAACACCTTTATTGATAGTAGATCTTTCATTTGAAAGTTCTATAGGATTATATTTTATCTGTATTTGTCCTTTCTGTTAGACTAAAAGTTGAGGGATTATTAATTTGGTTATAGATAATGCATTATAAGATACTAGTCAGGAATATATGTAAGTACTCTTTTCACGTTAACTACTGACTGCTGATTCACCCCTGGGAATCAATCTGGCACATATTATTTCTGATAATTATGCTACATCGCAACTGCGTACTCAGTATCATAACCTTTTAGTAAAACTGACCCGTGTTTTCACAATATTGATGAGGTAAGAAGCAGGTCAAAAAGTACCACATCACAGACATATGAAAGAGGCTGTTTTAGACAAAAATTTTGTACCTATTATATGCATAATGAGTGCTGTAGGGTTAGATATTGCTGGTTTTAGGAATGTGAGCCTTACTGAAAACTCAGTCTTGCAAAAGCCCGTGGCTTAGGACTGTGAAAATCTGGCAGATACATTTTGTCAGATCCCATCATTTTTCTGGTGCTTCACTCTGTATAAGAGTAAGTCCCAGGGTTCAGTAAACAGTGGGCACTTCCAAATGGTGAATAATGGATTTTGTTCTGGAAATCAGGACAGAAAATGTGAATAACGGTTTTGCAACATCTGACATGGAGATCCAACTCACACTGCTTCATGAAAAAGCACTGTAGAAGGTGGGGGAATTTCTGTAAAATATTAGTATTAGTAAAAATGTAAAGTATTAGTAAAAATGGCAAAAGTACCACTTCGCCATACCAAGAATTTTAATGTATTGGTGAAAGCTAGTGTGGGCAATGGCTAGAACAGTAGCTGTGTTTTAACCAAGGGGTTCAGGTGGTGTGTGGGGAGGAACAGAAAATGATCGTACTAATCCAGAAGTTTGAATTTGACAGTGTAAAGTTTTAAAAAAGATTCTTGTAGAAAAATATGATTAAGTCATGGAGGCAAATAAAAATAATAAAATACACAGCATAGTTTTATCAAAGGCAGATTGTGTGCAGTTGATTTAATATATTTTTTAAAATTTGTTTGACAAGGTTAATGCAGTAGACCTATTCTGTCTTAAATGAAGTGTTTCCTACAGTGTCCTTTAGCAAACCATCATGTAAGATGGCGATGATAATATGGGAATGATGAGGGGGGAAGAAATAAAAAAGGAAAGTGCAACAGCATATACTTAGGGGAGAATTATCAGCCTGGCATCTAGGGGTTTTCTTAAGAATATTCGGAATAAATTTCAGACCATATTAAAGACTAAGCAGTAAACACATGTAGGTGAACTATATGAACGATGCATGCTGACTGCCACATTCCGGGCAGAAAAACAGAAGAATGTAACATCTATAAATGGGATAAGACTGGGGGTCAGGGAATAAGAAGCCCTGTTTGTGTGGTGGTCTTCCTTTCCAGGCACTGTGGTCTTGTGCAGAGGACATTAAATGACTTTCAGCTCTGACCAGTTGCCACTCACGTTCCCATGCTCAGAGGTGTCCCTTCAAGTGCTGAAGCACCTCCCAAACCATTTGAGCATCCCTCCTAAAACCAGAAAAGGGTCTGCCTACTCACACTAGTATGATCTGCACTCACAACAATAAAAATAAAAACCAACTAAATTTAGACCAGTTTGGCCTTTGATCCTTTTTCAGATAAGACAGTAAGATTTTACATCTGTTTCTCATGCCCATATTTACAGAAGAAGGGAGGGTACCTGCACTCCTGGCCCCAAAGGCAAGGGCAGACCTGGTATCTAGGGAGCAGCACTTCTGCCAGGCTCTCTGCTCTGCCTCTCAAGCGTAAATCCTCATCAAATATTCAACTTTAAAAGAAAAAAACCTAGCTGGAAATCTACGGGTGAAATTGTAGGCATGTGGTAACCAAATGCTGCTATTATTGAGGAAAATACCATCATATGGAAAAAAGTACAGGATGACTTTGTAGACAAAGAATAGAAATGGGAATGAAATTTCAGAGAACAAAATGCAAAGTCATGCACTCAGGCACTAATAACTAATTACTTTTTTGATATTACTGAGGTGCTCATCAATTCAGAGATGATGAAGTATAAGCATACTGGTCGTGGGAAAGCTAAGAGTTGGTATGCTGATGCAACTGTAAAAAAAAATAATGCAGGAGGTAAGGTGTTTTAAACAGACTTGGCTACGTACCAAAATAAAATCTCACTGTATTGTTGTGTAGAGTTCTGGTCACTTACATTCAAAGTATTTAAACCAAAAGAAGTACAAATATCTAAAAAATTAGGAAAGCTTTGAATCTCTTGAGGATGAGGGATTAAAAACTGGTTGTCATGCCTAACCTACAAAACCAGAGAGTGGAGATGGGGAACAGGATACATTCATTCTGTATATTTTTGGGACATCCAAATATTTAATGAAAAGATATCACAAATGCAAGGTGGACAGTTATAAATTTGCCATAATTTTGTTTACATCAGATGGTTACTTTCACACAGGAAAATAGAACGATAGTGTTTCAAGACAGCCTTTGAAAGTAACATGTAAATGAATTTGTGCTACAAGACCAGTAACTTTGAGTTATCTTCTTGTGCAAGGAAAATATCAAATCCTTTGACCTAAGTGCCTGAAATCATTTTAGGTGCTTTGCATTATCAACAGAACCTGCACAAGACTCACATATATAACAGGGGAGATCTTCACACTTTCCATGTGGCAAATGGAAGCCTTGAGGGTACCAGAGGACAGCTAAATCTCAGCTAATCTGAGAACATTTGGCACTTATTTTCCACTGGATGGACAGATTTGTTAGCATCCCTAAAACATTTTGAAATTGTGTTTGAGATGTATTTACTCTATAGATTTTTCTAGTTCCCCACAACAGCAGAAAAGGAATTCTCTCCTCGTTTTCCATTTCTCTTATTCTTCCTCTCTTCCCTCCCAACCAACCCCAGCTGGTACAGCTTTGTTTCCAGAAGGACATGTTTTTCCTCTTTTGCATCAGGCATTGATCTTGGATAGTGACAATATATTGGTATTCCTAAGAGTGTTCAAAATCTTTGAGGGTTTGAGAAAGATTTCAAGACAAAGAGGAATCGTTTCTCAAATAGAATTGGTTGGGCCCTTCAGGATTTCTCTGACTTTCTCTGAAGCACAATGCTTCACCTGCTTTCTGCCTCACATGGAAAATTTATCTGGTGGTCTCTTGGTTATTCTGAGGACCCAGGAAATCTTTTTTTTTTTTTCCTCTCATTTTCTTCACTAAGCACATTCTGGTCATTCTTGTTGTTGCTCCATTGTAGTTTTTTGTATGTTGGTGGTGGTGATCTAAATATCATGTTTGGACAAGCCTTTGCATGTGGGGAGGAAGCAAGATGCACATTCTTAGGGCATTTCAGGAAGGTGCCAGCAGACCACTGAACTCAATGCCTAGGTAGTCCGTATTAGTCTGTGATTACAGCAGCGAAACATTCCATGAAGCACACTTGCAGCATTATATTTTCATACCCAGCAGTTGGTTGCACCTTAACACTGTGCAGTCAATGCAAAACCTGACAAAATAGATTGAGAAAAGGCAGTTAGAGTAACATACAAGGAAATACAGTTGTCCCCACATGAAATATGGGGAGAATATGATAAATACGGACTGATTTTAATTAAGACCTGTGTGATCCACATACAAATTCCTCATTACTTTTATTACTTAGTAGTAGTCATAGTGACTTTGGCATATTTGTTATATCTACTGTTGAGGATATTTTTTAACATGGAAAACAACTGCACCACATTCATATTACTCCCTAGTCATGCATGCATCCTAGTGATGAATACAACACGACATCTGCAGCATCCGGATGTCCATCTTCATGCATGATGCCCTCAGCATTTTCATAAAGGTATTCCTTTCTCTGCATTGACCGTGTTGGCAGATGTTTGTATCTGTGTCTTGGGATCACATAGACTCTGTTATACCCTGTCAGTGTCAGTCTGACACTGGTTTCATAGTGTTTCAACCATTCAATCCTGCTTGATGTCAGTATCCTAGAGAAATTCATCAGAAGAATGTAATTCACATAATGCATCTAAAGCCTAAGCCCAAAAGAGTTTAGGCCTGAGAAATTTGTGGAGAAAAAGGTAACAGACTTCACTGCCCAGAGACCGAAACTTCTGAGATCTTGATTTATTAAAGTGTCTTCTGCCCCTTTACATTATTAATGCCCAGTTTTCCACATCCAGTAGCTGTGAAGTGCAAATGTGAAAGATGTGTAGTCACATCGTTCTTTCCTGTTCCTCTGTCCCCTTATTCTTCCCTATAGTTTGGGAACAGTAGGGGTTGTCTCCCACATTCAATTTCCCACATAACTGTTCCATGACACAAGCACATTTAGTAGGAGTCACGCAAATAGATTAATCACAACCAATATGCAGTAGTCTAAACTACAGCAACATATGTCTCATTGATATAACGCTCAATTTGTATGACGCGAATGCAATTTCTGAACCAAAAATAAAAATTACAACATCTTTAATGCAAAGTGCTGCTACACATTTCATCATGAGTGCACAGAGGTTATGTGAGCTCTGTGTTTATGTTCCAGCATATTATATTTTGGATTCTATTCCATACTAATAAAAATGGAAAATATGAATATGACAACCTCCAAGTTGAATCTAAAATTGATATGTTTTGGTTTTGCTGGTAGGGTTTGTGCTCTTACTCAAGTGTTGAAAGAATTAACATGGGATGATTTGTAACTGTGAAAAATAGCATTATCAAATACAAAAGATATAAGTTGTATTTACGTATGGTAATCTGACAAGAGGCAAAAATATAATGATACTGGTTGCTATTTCTTTGAGTGTTGAATCACTGCTTTTCAATAATCCTAAAATTTACAAAACACCAAAGATAGTAGATTTGTAAATTTGGGTATTTCATTTACAAAATAATTGCCTGGAAATTACATTGGAAAGTACACAGTGAGATTTGTTGATTTGTGAAAATAGACTTCATAAGATTCCAGTTTGCCCAGAGTACCAGAAACTAGACTGGAATAACCTTATTCACCTTTGTCCTGGTTTAACCCCTGATGGCAACTAAGCACCACACTCACTTCTCCCACAGAGGGAAGACAAATACCATCACTTCGAATGTCCCCTTCATCCTTCTTCTCCCACCTTTATGTGTTGAGAGTGTTGTCATATGGTATGGAATAACCCTTTGGTCAGTTGAGGTCAGCTGTGACCCCTCCCAGCTTTTTGTGCAACCCCAGAATACTCACTGGTGGGGTGGGGTGAGGAGCAGAAAAGGCCCTGACTCTGTGTAAGCAGTGGCCAACAATAATGAAAACATCTCTGTTTTCAACTCTGATCAACACCGTTTTCAGCATAAATCCCAAACGTAGCCCTATCATAACTGCTGTGAAGAAGATTAACTCCATACCAAACAAAATTAGTACAGCCTTTCTGTACCTCTGCTTGGAGAAGAATTGAAATGGGTCAGAATTAATGGAATGTACCAAATTATCATCTTAAAGAACTGTACAGTTCTTATTCAAGCAGAAATTGCGTAGGCCTTGTTAGTCAGGACTATTCATTCCATCCTTTTTCATACCGTTGTGTATGTGATGTATGGTTTTGAGCCCTTTCTGATATGAGGTTATAAAATTACCACAGAATAAGCTACAATAATCTTTAATTCTGTTGTAACTTTCTTTAATTTCCCTTTGTTAACTTCCTTCTGCAGAAACAGCTTCTAGGAAACTGTATATGCCTAAACCCATTCAAGTTAATTTTGTCTGAGACTGAGGTATTTTTTTTTAAATTTACATTTCAATCCAAAAATACACCCCTGAAAGTTGTGATAATAATGGGACATGATGTATTCTAAACACAAGTGTAATATAGTATTTTACCACTTATTTTCACTGTGTTTTCAGATGTAATCAGGTTATTAACTTAAATATTTTTTCCATAATGATGATGGTATGATTTGCTCCCTAACTTAATACACAGTCCATGTTTATAAGGTCACTCTGAGCCACAAGTAAGTACAATTTATGTATAATAAAATGTCTACTGATTGGGTTGTTGTCTTGCTTTGTTTTTTAAATGACCACCTTAATAATGGCAAAGGGAATTTTTGTCACAGAGGCCTGAAGAATGATGTCACCTAATACAAGCATTTTGTTGGTATTCCATTTGTTTCAAAGAGCTCTCCAGAATGACAGAATAAAATGTGCAAGAAAAAAATGCATAATGATTCCGTTATGTAGCACAAGAGAAATAGTTTAGTTTAGAATGGTAACAATGTCATTAGGAAACAAGAAAAACATTAATGAACAATGACTTTTTCAAACATGCCAGACTTGGGGGAAAAAAATGGGATTTTCACTCTGCTTGCAAATACAAAGAGCAATGGAAAAAGCTGTAGTTTTCAGTATTATCCACTCTAATGCTTCTGATTTATAACACTATTGTTGTAGCATTAAACTCATTCTGCTATAGATTGAACTGATTTATATCACTTGCAAATGCCTGGTATATTCACAAAAATGATCAGAGGAAGCAAATATAAGCCAGATCCAGTATGAGTTTCCTAGACCTATTAATTTGCTGAGTAGGTTTGGAAGCTTTCCTAATTACTACTTAATGTTTTGCAAAAGTCATCAAAACCTCCTATTACATCTGTAGAGTGCCTGATTGGACAGATTTAATTGTAAGATCCAAAGCGAATGTGTAAATACATATTATTTCAACCTACCTTTCTGTAAGACAGTTGAAGGCTGCCAACTTTTTTTAGTTTTGACATTTATGGCTTCCTTTGGTCTCTTTCTTTCTGCTAATCATGCATTTAAACTGGCATTATCATTGGTCTTTGCAGCTGGTTTTACTGAGATTTCAAGTATTATTCATTTGCATTATTCAGATATATTTATCAGCTTGCATATATCCAGGATTTTTTTTTTTTTAAAGCACTTGTGTTAGTATACATATGTATGAGCCAAAGACTCACTTGGCCAACTGGCAAATGCCAAAGAAATAAGAATAAAACAAACATATAAAAGGAGAACTAAATCAAGTGATTTATGTGTTTGCTGTGACAAAATTCACCTGACTCAGACATAGATTGACTAATTTTTCTCCACATGTACTATATTACTTCAGGCTTCTTTAAGATATAGGGTGTTTTTTCTGCACTGTAATGTTGTGGAAGAAATCATACACGTTAGAAAAGGAATGTGGGATTTAGAGATGACTGTTAACTCAAAGGATAATTAGGTGGAAAACTCCTGTTACATTCCAAACACAGTTTTTACTGGACTGGAAGCTACAAGTTTATCAACAGCTAAGGAATTTGTTCAGCTGTGGAAGTGCAAGACAGAAGGGAGTTATTAAAGGAGGGAGTGCAAGACAGAAAGGAGATGGTTGTCTTGTTTTAATTTAAATTCAAATCTAACGGGTTATATGTCTCTCTTTTCCTCATTTAGGAAATAGTATTGCAATCAGGGTTGAGGGATAGAATTAATTAGAGTAGCAGTTACACAACCTGTGAACATATATACATCAAACCCAACAGAAGCTGGACCACCACAGATCTGAAAATTTGACCAGGGATAAAAGATACATCCTGGATAGGAAAGCAACTGCATCCTCATGAGCCTTATAGAGGTCCATCTAAATGGATCCCAAGACATCTCTGTATGACCCCAATGAGGTCCTCCTAATTTCAACTTTTACTGGGTGCTCCCCTTTCCTTGGAGGTCATGAAGGAACAATTTACAGTCATCTATATGACAGTACTGCAGCACATTAATATAGCAGGTATTCCCTGGTTTATATTTTAGTGTGATGAGTTAATAATGCTATGCTAACTTACACAAGTTGTACTACTGGCCATAGACTTTATATAAATATGCCAGCAAGCCTAAGGAAGAGAAAACCACTTTTCTCCAGACATATGCATACGCTTCCCTTTAAATTCAGCAAGAGTATCATGAGTGCTACAGAAGACAGGATTTCACCTTTAACCCTCTACACGCTGTAGTGGTTTAACCCCAGCTGGCAACTAAGCACCACACAGCTGCTCGCTCACTCCTCCCACAGTGGGATGAGGGAGACAATCAGAAGAATAAAAGGGAAAACACATAGGGGTTCAGATAAAGACAGTTTAGTAAGTCAAGCAAAAGCAAAACGAGGAATTCATTCTCCACTTCCCATCTGCGGGCAAGTGTTCATCCCTCTCCAGGAAATCAGAGCTCTGTCATGCATAACAGTGACTTGGGAAGACAAACATCATCACCCCAAATATTCCCCCCTTCCTTATTCTTCCCCCAACTTTGTATGCTGAGCATGATGCCATATGGTATGGAATATCCTTTTGGTCAATTGGTGTCAGCTGTTCCCGCTGTGTTGCCTCCCAGCTTCTTGTGCACCCCCAGCCTCCTCACTGGTAGGGAATATGAGGAGCAGAAAAGGCCTTGGCTCTGTGTAAGCACTGCTCACCAGTAATGAAAACGGCCCTGTATTATCAACACTGTTTTCTGCACAAATCCAAAACACAGCCCTATACAAGCTATTATGAATAAAACTAACTCCCAGCCAAAACCAGCACACACATGTGAGTACATGTACACACAGAAACAACCAAGTTTTTTGACCTCAGCTTTGAAATTTCTACTGCTTTGTAGTAGTTACAACTGAAGAGAGGGAAAAGCAGGAAAACAATCCTTATTCATGCACTTCCTTCTAAGCTCTAATCCTGAGGTTTACAAGTGTATTTCCTATTAGAAGATAAAGCCTAGGACTTCTACCATAATCTTTTCATGAAAACAGTGGAAGGTAGCTCTTGTAGAAGTTATGGCAGTGGATCTGAAGTGAATAAAATTTGAACAACTTTTGCGCTTTTTTTTAACACTTTTTGATCTTATACAGTAAAATTCAAAGACCATTAAATTATACCATTATGAAATTCTTCAGCATTTGACAAAAAAAAAAAAAATCATAAATGTTTATGGAAAAAAAGATGTGTAATAGACCATTTTAAGTGCTTTAACAAGTCCAGAAGAGGTCCACAAAGATAATCAGAGGGCTGGAGCACCTCTGCTATGATGAAAGGCTGCAAGAATTTGGCTTCTTCAGCCTGGAGAAGAGAAGGCTCTGGGGAGATCTTATAGCACCTTCCAGTACCTGGAGGGGCTACACGGATGCTGGGAAGGGACTTTTTACAAGGGCCTGTAGTGACAGGACAAGGGGTAACGGGTTTAAATTGAAAGTGGGGAGGTTTAGATTGGATATCAGGAAGAAGCTCTTCCTGGAGAGGGTGGTGAGGCACTGGAAGAGGTTGCCCAGAGAAGCTGTGGATGCCCCATCCCTGGAAGTGTTCAAGGCCAGGCTGGATGAGGCTTTGAGCAACCTGGTCTAGTGGAAGGTGTCCCTGCCCATGGCAGGGGGGTTGGAAATAGATGGTCTTTAAGGTCCCTTCCAACCCAAACCATTCTATGATTCATTCTACAATTCTATGATTCATTCTATGATTAATTTTATCATGAATAGGAATTCTTATACATTCTTCAATGAACAAATATACTGAAGAATGGAATTTGATGGTGGAAAACCCATTTGCTTAAGAGTAATGTAAGTGTACCTACATAGAGATATATTTATGTGATGATGTAGACAGAAATATTTTAAGTCCATCTAAATGTCACACAAAGCATCTGAAAACACTTTTTTAATGATAGTTGAAAGAAATTTTACACCTCTTTTGGCTTTGCAATACTGGCCTTTTTTTATTTTTTTTTTTTTCCTCCTTCATAATATGTTAAATTACTCCCAGAAAAGGATTTATACAGTTGCCAGGTGCTTCGGTACATTTTTCAGGCAACATTCAGTATTTAAGCCATGATTTGAATGGACCACCTCTCCAGTATTATGAATGGTAATTTAATCTCTGTCTTCAATCAGCCATGAGCCCAGAAGCAAAGGTTGCCAATTACGCTGAATTGTACCAAACTATGCATCATTTTCTTTCAGACATTCTGTTTCTCGTTGATTTAATTCTTATTTCTTTTGTCTTTGGTACAAAAGACAGCTTTTACTGAATCAACTGCTTTAAAATGGAAAAAAAAAACCCACCTTATATGGATGGAGTAAAATACAAGTATTTGATTGAAGAAAAAAATTCAGCTATACTGCATAATATCTGTTCTTTGTAGAAAGCAGATAGCTAGACCATGTCCCTGTAAACCCCAGTGACAGATATTTATGAGAAAAAGATAAAACATTTTGATTTGAAATGGTTTTAATCAGTTTTGTCTTTCAGCTTTGTACACTTGGATTAAAGCGATCTCATTTCTTGGGCATATTTTAGTTACTATCTAGCTAGTTCAGCAGTAAACTTTCACTCTCTACTTTTCTGAGTGTGATGAATGTGAGTCTGATTTGAGTGTCCATGATAAACATTTTTTGAAAGGTTTGGCAGTAGATTCAAACTGAATGCTATATGAATTCCAGGTCTTGCCTGGAGTCGTGTAAATTGTAACTTTTTAAGGATGGAGAAAATTTAAAAATCTGTTTTCTGTGTAGACAGTGGTTCTTACTGAAGGAATTCACCCTTTCTTGTTGAGCTCACTCTTCGAAAACATATCCATATACTTCATAAATATATGGATTAATTTTGTTTTCATTAGCAGTAGAGGTAAAGTTGAAAATTTATATAGTTAACTATCCTCAGGCAAATATCTGTCACCACTGTTAAATGAACCTATGCTAGCCAGTACAGTATGGAGAAATGTGCCATCAAATCAATATTTCAAATACTGAAATTAAGTATCTTTCTCTTTCAGTTGTTGAACAATATTTTTTCTAGGATACCGAATGGCAATGTTATAACTCAAACCACAGTTTACAGGAATTTCTTTCAATGCTTATATTTTCAGAAAGGAAACAGAGCCCTTTTGCAATTATAGGTGTTCAAGAATGCTTTAGTAAAATACACAGAAACAAGAGAAATAGATGTTGTACCATAACAGCACAAACAAGCAAGATCAAAGCAAAGTCATGTTAATTGAAATAACAAGACTTAATTGTCAAAGTCAGCTGTGAGCCACCTTTCGCACTGTAGTTCTCACTTTTTATTAGACATTTTCAAAACAAATACCTGAACTAGCCCATGCAGGGTTGTCTTTTCACTAAGGTTAGATATAATAATCTTTTTATGGTCTGGATGTGCAAGGCAATGTCCTCTGACATGACTATACCTTAATTTACAGGTTTTTCAATACATACTGAGTCCATGTAAATAATATGATCATCAGTAGCTAAGACATCTTTAACCATGTAGCTGCACATGTGTAAATCACTAATGAAACTTCCTTACTTACTAGAAAGCATTTTTATTTTTAAGAGGTAGTAGTGCTCAATGAATCGTTATTTTTTTCTTTCTTTTAACAACTTCTCCTCCATTAAAGACTGTTAAGCCCCAGAAACTGGATCAGTAACGCAGCAGATTCAGTAACAGTAAATGAAGTGCTGTAAGCTTACATCAGACTAATTAGTCTGAGGGATAAAATACGGGGAAAAACTTTTCAGGTTGCTTTGTGAAAGGCAGTTTGCTTAATTAAGCCAACCACTAATTGTTAAATATTTTTCAGGCATTAACAGAGCTACGCTGACTGTAATTAAATTTTGATTTTAGTGGTATTTGCAGGGATTAAAGTCACAATCTGCTGAGGCGCTGAGGTTAGTTAATATTCACTTCACTGCCACAGCTGTCCTCCATTACATTACAAAGGACAGGAAAAGAGACAGCAGAATAGGGTGAAGTAATGAGAAAGCTATTCATTCATTTGAACCAGCTCCACACTCTACAGTCTTGTACAAATGGATCTGATCTGCACGACACACAACTAGGCATTAAATCCGATTTAATTTGATACAATAAAGGACAGCCTAAGCTCTAAATACATTTTTATTTTTATACTTAAGCACTGCGCAATGTATCAAAAAATATAATCATGTGATTATCATATGATTCCATTCAAGTGGTATTTCTTGACTTATTAGCTCTACAGGAGTCCACAAGGATTGTAAACCAATTCCTGCTAAGCACTTATTTGTCCCATGTGTGTGTGAATGAAACCTTCACATTTCTGGATTGTGAATTTTTGTTCCTGGTAGAATATTTACTGGCAAGATCAATGTTTTGAAGGTTTAAATTTGGCTTTCTTTTGCATGTAAGTTGCATAAAGGTGCTATGCAGATGGAGCAAATAACCAAAGACCGAAGCATGCCATAGTTGCAGCAACAGGGAGAAATTGGTCTTGGTGGTTTTTTACACTGACTGTATTTCACTCGCACAGATATCCTTTTGTAAAGCTAATATGAGGCTGGGTTTGAGTTCAAGAGAGTTCATCTTGTCAGATAATACTAAAGTCAGCAATTGTGCACATTCATACAAAATTCGTTCCTCTCCGTCTCATGAAGTGCCTTGTATGCTCTTTGTTGTATTAAACCCTTCCTCCTGGCACAGCTTCAAAACCTGCAGTCACTATTGCTGCCCTCAATATGGCCTTAAAATTGCTGGTATTAGCTTATGGGAATAAGACCTAATCTCTCTCCCTCTTAAGAATGTGCCAGACAGTCCCTAATTCTCTGACTGGGTGCTGATTAATCTCCTTTTCTTGTGTATGTGGAGGGTCCTGTGGGGAAATGTTGCATCACTGGGTTGTAGAATAAAGTATGTCCTGATTTCCTTCTGGGAGGTAGAAATCATGCCAGTTACCATAAGGTCTTCATATTGGCCGTAAAGCCAGTGCCTGATCCTGCCTCATCCACTCCATGAGAGCAAAGGAACCCTGTGAATGTCAAAATATTCATCATCTTTATCTTTTCTTCTTATTTTCTACTGGTGGTTGTTCCACTAATATTCCATTTTCCTTAATTTTATTTTCCAACACTGTCTTCTTAAAAGTTGTACCTTCCTTACTTTTGGAATCTACTCATCAATCCATTTCAGACTGAGTAGCAAATAAACTTTTAAAATGTAAATGTGCAGAAGTATGTTCTTCTTTACTGTAGTGCCTACCATAAAATTCATTATTACAGATCAAATTTTTTTGTAAATACTAGAAAAAATACTAAATAATTTTCTTCATTGTCACAGAAAAACGTGAATCTGAAAGTTATACAGCCATTCCCAAACATTCAAGGCTCCTCTAGGCTTTTTCAACAACCTTCGTCCAAATGCAATTTCTGAGTCATAACATTGCTATTTCCTGTAGTCTTAATGAGGCTCATTTTTTCCACCAGCTAATTAGTTTTACACCTGAATTTAGGAAAGAATGTTACAATTATATCATACAAACATGTTGTATTTGGACTAGATGTTTATCAACAGGATTGCTTATATGCATTATCACAAATATCGTGTTGTGTTTCAGCTAAGTAGTTGAGGAATTATTGGTGTGAATAAATTTATGGATAAAGATAATTTTTTGCAGAATCAAGGCCTGACACTAGATACTGGAAGACAAATTCAGTAACATCACAATGCTTTCAAACAGAAATGTGAAAAGAAATAGTGGAGATTGAAGTCCTTGTTCAAACAAATATTTCTGATAATAACAGTAAGAAGCATGGGAATTTTTCAAAAAAAATGAAACATAAATGGATTTATGTTTAGATACATTATATTTCAAAGTTTTCTCAAGTACAAAAGTCTCTCTTTAAAGAGGAACTTTTCACTAGCTATCTAACAAGTCATATTGAAGAAAAACGAATATTACAGAATATAATTCATACCAGAACTATATAACATAGGTAAATGAACAATAAAAATGATAAATTGGGCAATAGGAAAGATTACAGAAATAATGCTTTCACATATTGGGCATTCATTAAATTGACTTTCCAGGGTAATTACTTTAACATTTCTCCCTCTGATTCAGCACAGACTTTCGGATCATTAAACTAGATAGTAAATATTACAAGGTTTCAGGACCTACTCTTGTAGACCTTTTTCCTGGAAATTCAGGAAACATATCAAAGCCTTTTGTCAAGGCTGAGTCTATTCTGTAGGTCCAAATGTCCTGGATGGAAATTAAATTCACCAAGATTATCTTTTTTAAAAAATTGTTATTTTTATGCACACTAATAATGTTCACTCCTGTGTATATACTGAAATAATTTAAATAGTGTAATAGTATGCATGCTTTGAAATAAGAGAGACATGATGATGTCCAAAGAACAGTTGGAAAGCTTAAAGCTGAGCAGATACTCAAATCATTGCCAGATTCAGACTTCAAGGACCAGTTATACTGCCAAAGAGCAGACATCCTTGGATGGTTTGGGTTGGAAGGGAC